>NW_026734288.1:5014677-5169677 GCF_949786415.1 Peromyscus eremicus
CCAGGGCTACACAGATAAACCTTGTCTTCAAAAACAACAGCAACAAAACATTAAAAGAGCAGGCTACCAAACTGCCTTATCACTGAATTACAAATGCTTCTACTCTATCTTATGTGATTTTGTGATAGAGTCTATAATGTTGGTGAAGGCATGACAGAACAGGAAGCTGGCTGATTAATTTCAACACAACACAGTATACAGAACAAACAGGAAATGTGTTGAGACTATATAAATGCATATTACACTCCTAGTGAGGAATTTTATCCAGAAAGACTCCTCCTAGTAAAGGTTTCAAAACAATAGAAAGAAATATCCAAGGAGAAACATGTGTCCAAATACAGTGTCTTATCTGGGAGGTTTTTAAATCAATTACATTTTGACCCAAGTCATTAAGGCTCATGGTCATTCATGAGGAAAACGCATTTAGTTACTTCAATGATCCTCATAGTCTGCAACAGCCCTTACACTGTTCAAGTGTCCAAAGTATCTTCTGACCCTCAAGATGATCTCTTGACAGTGATATCTTGTAAAATTAGTAGAGTTACATATTTTGAACATACAATGGCACACAGTCCCATTCACATTACAAAACAGTGAAATGGGGACACAGTGAGGGAAGGTTGAACCAAGAAAAGACTGAAGCACAGCAAGAAAAACAACAAATCCTGTATCTCTGTCTCAGATGCAAGGGGCTTCAGTTCAAAAGGGCTTAGATGGCCCTTTCCCTGCAATTTCCCAAACATTTATCTCTATGGTTACTTCTACTCTCTATATGCAGCTAAGTCTAAATGGAAGATGTCTCATAGGTTAGGTATCTCAACATCTTGTGGTCATAAAATGCAACCCAGGTTTGTGGAATATTATTTTAAGATGTGTTGTATTTGTGTATGCCGTGAAACATTTTTTTTAATGATGCAAAGATGTGTTGCAATTTTTTATGTTGCATTTGTTTAACTCTGTGAAGCTGTGATACATTGTCTGTCTAAAATACTTGATTGGTCTAATAAAAAGCTGAATGGACAATAGCTCAGCAGGAAAGGATAGGCAAGGATGGCTGTCAGAGATAATAAATGGGAGAAAAAATCTGCATAGAAAAAAGGAAGAAGCAGCAAGAAAGAAAAAAAAAGAGAGAGAGAGAAGACACCAGGGGCCATCCCCTCACCTACACAGCAAGCAATGGAGTAAGAAGTAAAGAAAGGTATACAGAATAGAGGAAGTTAAAATCCAAAAGGTGGATGTGATAATTTAAGGTGAGAAAAGCTGGCTAGAAACAAGCCAAGTTAAGGCCAGGCAATTATAAGAAAGACTAAGCCTCTATATGTGCAATTAATTTTAGAACTGGGTAGCCAGACACCAAAAGAGTAAAGAGTTAAAAAAGAATTAAAAAGCACCAAGCCTCATCCTTACTACTCCATGCAGTGAACCCTCCCAATCTTCTCACTTGATTTCTGTCTCTGCCAATCATAGATGCCTGCAAAAATGCTGAACTGTAACCAGAGGCTAAGAATCGATGACCTTAAATTTTGATTCTCTCTTGTTTCCAGGACCAGCAGATGATGGGGGATCCAGCAAAGTTTGACTTCTTGATTGGGATGGACACTAACATGCTTGGACCACAGGTGAAGCAGGTTTTGTATGAAGTTGCTTCCTGGGACTAGAAATCACTGTGCTTACTCATTTTCTGCCATTACTCTTAAAATTCCCATCTTCCTGGTCATACACAATGGGCCAACAATGTCCTGCGTGGAACTTTATATGGTTTTTGCCAACTAATGTCCTGATATCTTCCACATTCTTCCAAAAGACAACATTCTCAGGTTCTACCGAGCAACAAAATCACTGTTGGTGTTACATTTTTTGTTCTAACTTGCTTTTATCCTGCTGTGATTAAAGCCTCTAACCAAAAACATATCAGGCAATGAATGGGTTTGTTTGGCTGATTGTGTCAGATCACACGCCATCACCTTGGGAGATCAGGATAAAAACCCATGCTAACAATTGAAGGCAAAACCCACGGGCAAAGATTGCTTCATGGTGTTCTCTCTTGCCAGTAACTGTCTCACACTCAGTTTACTCCCTTTTCTAGCCCAGGTCCACTTTCTTAGGGTTATTGTCACATGTAAGGAACATGTAAGACCTGGGGTAAACAGGAGTGATAAGCAATAGAATGACTTAAGTAACCACAAATGGAGTATTGATAATCTATAAGCTATGTGTGGAAGTAGGGATAAGACTAGAAACCTAGCCAGAAAGGGATATAAAAATGAAGCCTCAGACCCGACCAACAGAGCTCGTCAGACCCTCGAGTGAGACGACTCTCCTAAGCCACAGATGTGAGATCCTGTCTCCAGTGCTGACATGGCTGACTGGAAGAAGGCTGACACAAGATCCAGAGGAACAGATGTGGCAAGTTCAGACCTGTACACCCGGAGAGGTACTACTGCTTCCATTTGGAAGAAGGATAAATATTGCTTGTAATCTTACTGTGTGAATAAATGAGTGTTATACCATGTCTGAATCAAGAGTGATTACTCCTCCCCTGTAACTGGGGTATGTTCTTGCTACAGTCACCCTAGGTGGAATAGCCATTCCTGCTACCCTAGGTGGAGGAGCCTTCTCATTTCAATCAGCAATCAGCAAAATCTCTCACAGACATTACAGTTTCTGGCTATTATAAATAAAGCCACTATGAATCTAGTTGAACAATTGTCCTTGTGGTAGGGTGGAGTACCATCATTTGTGTATATGCCCAAGCTGGGTCTTGATGTATATTGACTACCCATTTTCAGAGGATTGCATATTTATTTTCCACAGTGGCTGTACAATATTGCACTTGTCAAAGCAGTGACTCCCCTTGCTCTAAGTCTTTGTCAGCATTAACTATCACTTGTATTATTGATCTTCTCATTCTGACAGATATAAAATGAAATCTCAAAGGAGTTTTAATATGTATTTCCCTGATGGCTAAGAATGTTGAACATTTCTTCGAGTGTTTCTCAGCAACTTTAGATTCATCTACTGAGAATTCTGTTTAGAGATACATCTCATTATAAATGGATTATTTGGTTTGATGTTGAGAAGATTCTTTATTTCTTTATTATCCTGAGTGAGTCAAACATGGTATGACAAACATGGTATGTACTCACCTATAAGTAGATATACGGTCGAGCCGGGCGGTGGTGGTGCACGCCTTTAATCCCAGCACTCGGGAGGCAGAGCCAGGTGGATCTCTGTGAGTTCAAGGCCAGCCTGGGCTACCAAGTGAGTTCCAGGAAAGGCGCAAAGCTACATAGAGAAACCCTGTCTCGAAAAAGCAAAAAAAAAAAAATAGATATAAGTAGTTCAGTAAAGTACAATCACAGTAATCACAAGTTAATCACAGTAAAATTCATAGATGCTGTGGGGCTAAATAAGAAACAATGGCCCTAGGAGAGATTCGCATCTCTTCCTTGGAAGAGGGAATAGAATAGATTTTTTTGGGTGCACTGATGTCAAGTTGGGATGGGAAAAGGAAGGATCAGGTGAGTAAGGAAGAGACAAATGAGGAGAAGGTAGGGAGAGATAACTGGAATAGGGGAGCTTTTAGCAGAGGTTATGAAAATAGTACAATGTAAACAACCTGGAACCTGGGCTGGGAGATGGCTCAGTGTTTAAGGGCATCGACTGCTCTTCCAGAGGTCCTGAGTTCAATTTCTGGCAACTACATGGTGGCTCACAACCACTTGTAATGAGATCTGGTGCCCTCCTCTGGCCTTCAGGGACACATGTAGGCAGAATACTATATAGATAATAAATAAATCTAAAAAAAAAAACATCTTGGAACCTATAAGTGTGACTCTAGTTAGGATTCCAAACAATTAAGAGTATGGAGGCTGAACTAGCAATTTTCTGTAACTACATAAGGCTCCAGTGATGGAACTGGGACACCAAGACAGCCACAGAACAATCAACTGAAACTTGACCTGCCTATAATGCATGCTGGATCAAGGTGCCAGGCCACCAGCACATGAAATTTTCACAGTCCCTTCATTCTAATTAGTCTCGTCTGTCTTAATTCCCAACACTTCAATTAGTAAATGCTTAGAAATTACAAAATCACTCCTCCTACTGTAATCAGGTTCTGTTTTTTTTTAAATAATGGTGACTTCAGCAGCTTATTATCTACCCTCTTTTCCGCAGTAGTGTGCACAATAAACTATTCCTTCTATTCTGGTCTGAAGGTAGAAACCATGCTCCAAATGCAAGTCCTTTCCTTTTACAACAATGGATATTAAATTGGATGAATCAAATGGGTAGTTTTTAAGCCTAGAGGTGATACAATCATTCAATTTAAGATTTTGCAGCTGTAATATGGAGGACAGCAAGATCACTGACCTGGAGAGCAACACACTGGGACCATGGCCATTTGTGTCAACATAAGAGAGCTTGTGTCAGAAACATCTTTCTAAAATGATTAAAATGCAAGTGTCCTAGAATCAATACACCTTCCAAGGGAGAAATCTCTCCACACATTTAAGAGATTAATACAGAAAAAAGCCTCTTTAATGAAAGCGTGCATCCATCTCTGGCTAATGCTCAAAGAGGACCCAGCCTAGAAGAGATCTTGCATTCCCCATATTCCATCATCCTTGTGACATTTGGATTCAGGCTTCAGATTACACTTTGAGTAATTCAAATTGGGACCAAATACTGCAATTCCACCCACTTAGACAAATGGGAGACTTACACAGCAAAGACATTTCCAAAATTATTTCTTAAATAACCCAGTGATATGAAACAGTAGGATCTTTTTCAGTAACAGGGTTCTGAGGTGAAGGGGAAAAGAAAGAGAGAAAAAGAATGAGGCAGAAAAGATAAAAGCTTGGGTCAGGAGGTCTAGTACAATCGATGTCTCATGTCAACTAAGCTCCTTTTTTAAAAAGGATTTATTTGTTTGTTTATTTATTTATTTATCTTTTATGCATCATACAGTATCCTGCCTGCATGTATGCATGCAGGCCAGAATAGGGCACCAGGTCTCATTATAGACAGTTGTGAGCCACTATGTAGTTTCTGGTTATTGAACTCTGGACCTCTGGAAGAGGAGTAGCCAGTGCTCTTAACCTCTAAGCCATTTCTCCAGCCTCTAATAAGCTTCTTAAGAACAGCAACTTGTATACTACTTCCAGGGTGGAAGTTGAAGAAAATGGATGACTTTTATGAAGTCAGCAGAAACTATCACACAATGGGACAAATTCATGATCTGAAGCAACCCCACCACAAAGGCCCTAGCCCTAGACCATTACCAGATCTCCAAAGCATATTTCAGGCTTTAGGGAAGGAGCTGTTCTATTGTCAACACATCAGACCCTTAGAGAAAGCTCCCAAGGCCTATGTCCTAGGTTTTAACTACCTTCCCAAGAATTTTCCTCCTCCATGCCTGAGGGCATAAAGGAAAGCCTTGCTTCATCAGGAAAATCTGTACACAGTAGTGTTTTCCATTTATTTTTTTCCTTCATTGTTCATTTATTTATTTATTTATTTGTTTATTTATTTATTTATTTTTGTTTTTTGAGACAGGGTTTCTCCATGTAGTTTCTGGTGCCTGTCCTGGATCTCGATCTGTAGACCAGTGTGGCCTTGAAATCAAATAGATCCACAGGCTCTGCCTCTTGAGTGCTGTGATTAAAGGCATGCACCACCACCACCCAGCTCTACATTTATTTTTTCTTTCTTTTTCTTTTTTGGTTTTTCAAGAGAGGGTTCCAATGTGTTGTTTTGGAGCCTCTCCTGGAACTCACTCTCTAGATCAGGCTGTCCTCAAACACACAGAGATCTGCTAGCCTCTGCCTCTCAAGTGAAGGCTGGGATTAAAGGAGTGTACCACCACCACCAGCACCACTACCACCACAAACCTTTTGTTTTTCTTTTCAAACGTTTGTCTCTTGGTATCATATTGCCCGTCTGGCAGAACTATGCCTTTCTAGAGGGAAATTTTTTTTTCAAGACAGGGATTCTCAGGGCAGTTTTACACCTTTCCTGGAACTCACTCTGTAGCCCAGGCTGGCCTCGAACTCACAGAGATCCACCTGCCTCTGTCTCCTGAGTGTTGGGATTAAAGGCGTGTGCTGCTGCTGCTGCGGCAGCGGCGGCGGCAGTGGCAGTGGCGGTGGTGGCGGTTGCTGCTGCTGCGGCGGTTGCTGTGGCTGCAGCAGTTTCTGCGGCTGCTGCTGCTGCTGCGGCTGCTGCTGTGGCTGCGGCTGTGGCTGCGACTGTGGCTGCGGCTGCTGCCGTCGCTGCCGCCTCTGCCGCTGCCGCCGCCGCCACCACCACCACCACCCAGAACTATGCCTTTCTATAGAAGAAATTGCAACTTTATGCCATCCCAGGACTTAAGGTTGGTTGAGAACCTGTAATGCCTCAGTGAGCAGTTTATTAGATATTCTTTGATATTGGGTTAGGCCTAGTTGATTGTTGTAAATGAGCAGTGTCTCCTTTGTAATGCTTTGGAGGCAAGTGTCTGGACAATCCTAATGAATAAATCCTACTGTTCTAAACTCTAACAGGCCTGGAGAATATACTTATATTTTTTAGGCAGTTCTCTCTCAGATAAACTCTATTTTGTGAGACTTACTATCTCCAAAGAATTAGTGAATCCTTTATATCACTAATTCTACTTTTTTAGATCACACCTTAGTAGTGGAATGCTATCCAACACATAAGATGCCTTTTACAACCTCCACAAAATTAACAACAAAGGACCTTAAACATGAAAGGTAAATTCAATGTGTTGAATCTCTAGAAGGTACTGGAGAAACTAGGCCTCTTTTAGTTTCACAACGTGCTTTTGTGGAAGTGTCCCCAAACAACATGACCACACAGCTACATCACAGGCTTAGGGGCCCAGACATACCTTTTGTGACAGGATTCCTAGCAAGCAACAACCAGAGTCAGGAAAAGAAATAAGCTTACAACACCCAGCGATCCACCCAAGGACGGGGAAGCATCTAACATCCCAAACATTCCAAAAATTTTTGGATAAGGTGGCCAAATATCCCTGAATCTAGCATACACCTATTTTTGTTTTTCAGATACCCTAGACAATTATCAGCCAGTCAGGGTCCTGAAATCTGGAAATTTCCTCACCCCAACAATTGCTATTATAAAAACCCAATTCCACCTGAGCTCAGGGTTCTCTGCTCTCCCTGCTATGTGGGACGGACAGACCAAGCCCTGGAGCTTTAAAATAAAGGCTCTTTGCTTTTACTTATGGGATACAGCCTCCATAGTGGGTTTTTGGTGATCCCCACAATCTGGCCATAACTCTTTCAAACAAAAAGAATTTTGAAGTTGATTACAAGTATCTTTCTACACACAGCTCCCTGCTCCCCATCATTCTGTGAGCAGAATCTGCTCATAGAGCAAAGTTATTCAGAGGCCTTCCCTGGGACTAGGAAGTTTCATGGACCACATGGGGCCTCACAGAACAGGGATTCTGGCTGCAGGTTCCCACCCATATCTGGGGAGGCCCCACCACACTGTCTCCTGCACCTCATGATCTGCCCCACCCCATCTGGGGACAGCAGCCCCTCACTCACCATGTTGTGGTTTCCCAGCTTGTCCATGCTCTCTGCTCAGCTCCCTGCAGCAGCACTCAAAGCACAGCACACAAAACCACTGGCACCACCTCCTCTTCGAAGTCAAGCCTGAAGCTAGCTGCTAGAAGGACCCTGCAACACTTCTGACTAGTAGGTAGCCTGGAGGGTCTGATTGACTAGTGAGTCCTGAGTGAAAAAAGCACCTCCCATAGCATTACACTATGCTTAAAAACAAACACAATGATTTCCCCACAGACAAAGACATTTTCTAAATCAGCAGATATATGCATTTCAATAGCACTTGCCCCTGGCTCCAATACAAACCCTGCTATCTTATTGCACTCCATAGGCACTTTCCCTTCTTCCCCCTGGACACAATGTTGCTAGTTAGTGTGCACAGCCCACTGTACTGTGTGATGTGGGGTGATTCCCTGTCACACAGGTGGAAGGGTTTCCAGAATATTAACAACTAAAAGAGATTTAAAGATAAAAAGGAGATGTTTGTAAAACAAATTGCTAAACTGTCGTATTAATAAAAATCCCACAGCCAGATATTGGGATTAAAATTTAAACATCAAAGCAGAACAAGCCACAGTGAACCTCACCTTGCCAACTCCTCAAATGATCCTGTTTCCATGAATCCTCACACTGAAAGCCTGTGAGTCCTCACTCCTGAGGGGCTCAGTTGAACTGCTTAAAAGCATCTAGTTCCTTGTCCTCATGCCGTATATACCTTTCTGCCACCTCTCATAACTTCCTGGGATTAAAGGTGTGTGTCCTCTCCAGGCAAGGACATGAGACCATAGGTATCAGGATTAAAGGTGTGTGCTGCCACGCCTGCCTCTGTTTGCAGTGTGGCCTTGAACTCACAAAGATTTAAATGAATTGTTACCTCCTGAGTGATAGGATTAAAGGTGTGTGTCCCAAAACTATCTGGCCTCTATGTCTAACTAGTAGATGGCTCTGTCCTCTGATCCCTAGATAAGTATTATTTGCTAGAGAACAAATAAAGTATTTTCACAGATGTTTGCTCTGTGACTTCACATTGAGATCAGGTGAACTGAATATACTTTTTATTTAGTAGTCACAGGGAATTCAAACAACCAGAAATGAAAGCAGGAACCAGACCACAAACAAAAAAGTAGATCTTTCTCCCATCAGAAAGCTGGGTGATGGATCCATTGCTTTGGGAGATTTAGTCTGAAAATTCAGAGTAAACTGTTAGCAAATGCATAATAATAATAAAGATTAGTCTTCATGGAAAGTTGAATGCTTTAAGCATAGTTGAGCTAGTAAGGATTGTGTTTGCAAGCACTATTGTTAGCCATGATGTCTTCCTCCATGGGCAGGTAAAAACAAAACAAAACTGCATTATTCAAGGTTCTCTGCATGAACAGGACTGGCAGAATGAACCTTCCATGAAGGTTTTTTAGAATGTCTCACAAGCTATGGTAGAGCTAGTCTAACAATGGCTGCCTGCCATGGAAATATGAAGAGTGCAGTAGTTATTCATTCCATGAGGCAGGACATCTCAGCTGGTTTTCAGTATACACCAAAATTCTAAGGAAGTAGCCTCTAATGCTAGTAAAGAACAAAGTTGGTATCCAGATCTTGGACAATCAGGCAAAGAAAGAACTTCCTTCTTTAGTATCCTTTATATATGTAGGTTGACACCAAGAGCTGCTATCCAGATTAAAGGTGCATCTTATTCTTTGTTGTGAAAGGACCAATCAGACATCATAACAAGCTACTCAGTTTTCTTTCAGAGATCAGACCTCAATTTCAATTTCTTGAGACTTAAGCAAGAAGATTCTGGGAGGGCTATGATTTATCCCTTTTTGCACATACTCTGACTGCTCAACAAGGTTCATTCAGTTATGTACTGTCTGGGACCTCTCACCAACTTAGAGCTTTGTGCATGGGTTATTGTTTTGTGCAAGTCCAGCCAGCCTCCATGGCAGCTCACAGACAGAGCCTTGGCCAGTGGGTCAGCTCCCACAGTCAGTATGACCAAGGCCAGTCAGCCCCCAAGGGAGCTCAGTGACAGAACCTGGGACTTATTCAGACCTTCCCAAAAATGATAACTGTATTCCCCAACCAGTAAATTCAGATTTTCTCCATCATGAATTGGTCCATGTAACAGAAATCAAGCATGGAGACATGAAGTCAGAGAAAATAATCATATTCAGTCTGGGAAATCATTTGCGAAGATTTAAGAAATGCTAACCTGCTAGAAGAAATCTGTCACTGGTGATTGGCCTGAGAATTCACATCTACATACCATTTCCAATTTACACATTCTCCTTCTTGCAGCAGTACAAGAATGTGAATTCTTAGCCTCCTGCTTTAGCTGTCATGTCTGAAACTTTTTTCCATGCCACTTTTTTTTTTTTTTTTTTTTTTTTTTGGTTTTTCGAGACAGGGTTTCTCTGTGTAGCTTTGCGCCTTTCCTGGAACTCACTTGGTAGCCCAGGCTGGCCTCGAACTCACAGAGATCCACCTGGCTCTGCCTCCCGAGTGCTGGGATTAAAGGCGTGCGCCACCACCGCCCGGCTTTTTTTTTTTTTTTTTTTTTTTTTTTTATGTGTAGTCCAGGCTGGCCTCGAACTCATGATCCTCCTGCCTCTGCCTCCTTCAGCAAATCCTACCGGTGCGCGCCACCACAACCGGACATGCCACTTTTACAGGGTTCATATATTGCTCTGGAACCAAGGGCCAAATTAAACCATTTTCTAAGTTCACTTAGATATGATCCATTATCAAAGCAACAGAAAAGCCATGATACACATCTGCAAAATTTTACACCAGAATTTATTATTTTATGTATTTGAAAAGAAGTATGAAATCAAAGAGGGTTACCTTATCATTTAATTTAAAGGTCTTTTGTCCATATTATTTTATAGGTGTAAATAAAATAAAAAGAGGTATTATAATGCTTGAACAGATTATTTACATATTTTAGATTTTTTTCCAAAATAATTAATCTTGTGTAATTGAATTTAAGTATGTTGGCTGAAGATCATACCAATTCATATATATTCAGATTTGCTTTAGTATTAGTTTTTTTCAGATCTTCAACATCTAATGTTATATTCAAAGGCTTTACCAATTAAAGACCAATTACACACTAAAAGTTTTACAGTTATAGGTTTGCTGTGTTTTCACTAGGCATTACCACATTGATAATATTAATAGGGTTTCTCTTCAGTATATATTTTTATATACTTGAAGATGACTGGGCTGTGCAAAGGCTTTACCACACTGTATAAACTCATAGGGTTTCTCTTAATTATGTCTTCTTTCATGAAATTTAAGAGCACTGTGATGAGCAAAAGCTTTACCACACTTATTACAAATGTATGGTTTCACCTCCAGTATGTGTTCTTTCATGCAAACTGAAGAGCAGTGTGACATACAAACGCTTTGTCACATTAAATTCATTCATAGTGTATCTCTCCAGTATGTGTTCTTTCATGCCTTTGAAGATTACTGCGATATGCAAAAGCTTTACCACACTTATTACAATCAAAGGGCTTCTCTCCAGTATGTGTTCTTTCATGCCTTTGAAGATGATTGTGATGAGCAAAAGCTTTACCACACTGATCACATAAACACGTTTTCTCTCCAGTATGTGTTCTTTTATGCAATTTAAGAGCATTGTGATAAGCAAAGGCTTTACCACATTGATTACATTCATAGGGTTTCTCTCCAGTATGTGTTCTTTCATGCAACTGAAGAGCAGTGTGACAAACAAAGGCTTTGCCACACTGGTTACATTCATAGGGTTTCTCTCCAGTATGTGTTCTTTCATGCTTTCGAAGATTACTGCGATAAGCAAAAGCTTTACCACACCTATTTCAATCAAAGGGTTTCTCTCCAGTATGTGTTCTTTCATGCCCTTGAAGATGATTGTGATTTGCAAAAGCTTTACCACACTGATCACATAAATATGGTTTCTCTCCAGTATGTGTTCTTTTATGCATTTGAAGATTACTGTAACTAACAAAGGCTTTCCCACATTGATTACATTCATAGGGTTTCTCTCCAGTATGTGTTCTTTTATGTACTTGAAGATGACTGACCTGTGCAAAGGCTTTACCACACTGATTACATTCATATGGTTTCTCTCCAGTATGTGTTCTTTCATGCCTTTGAAGAGCATTGTGATTAGGAAAGGCTTTCCCACATTGTTTACATTCATAGGGTTTCTCTCCAGTATGTGTTCTTTGATGCCCTTGAAGATTACTATAATGAGCAAAGGCTTTCCCACACTGATTACATTCATAGGGTTTCTCTCCAGTATGTGTTCTTTCATGCGATTGAAGAGTACTCTTATGAGCAAAGGCTTTACCACACCAATTACATTCATAGGGTTTCTCTCCAGTATGTGTTCTTTCATGCCTTTGAAGATGACTGTGAAGAAAAAAGGCTTTCTTACACTGATTACATTCATAGGGTTTTTCTCCCATATGTGTTCTTTCATGACTTTGAAGAGTACTGTGATAAGCAAAGGCTTTCCCACATTGTTTACATTTATAGGGTTTCTCTCCAGTATGTGTTCTTTCATGCCCTTGAAGATTATTGTGTCGAGCAAAGGCTTTCCCACACTGATTACATTCATAGGGTTTCTCTCCAGTATGTGTTATTTCATGCCTTTGAAGAGTACTATGATAAGCAAAAGCTTTACCACACTGATTACATGCATATGGTTTCTCTCCAGTATGTGTTCTTTCATGCAATTTAAGAGCACTGTGATAAGCAAAGGCTTTACCACATTGATTACATCCATAAGGTTTTTTAACAGTATGTGTTGTTTCATGCTTTTTAAGATGACTGTCTTGTGCAAAGGCTTTACCATATTGATTGTATTCATAGGGTTGCTCTCCAGTATGTGTTCTTTCAAGCCTTGGAGGATGATTGTGATTTAAAAAGGCTTCACCACACTGAGTATGTTCAGATGATTTCTCTGTAGAATGACTTCTTTCATGCCTGCAAGGATAATTGAAACATTTAATAGCTTTGCCACATTCATTACATTGTAGAGACTTTATATCTGCATGGATTAATTTTACAATTGTGTGTGAATAGAAAGAGTTATGTTATCTTAAGGTTAACATGCTGTTTACACTCAGGTTGTTCCCCTTCATTAAGGATGGCTTTGCATATTTGAACATGCCTGTGATAGTAAAATACTTTACTACCTGGCTCATATTTATGGCATCATTTATCTAAGAGATTTTTCACATATTTGAAGAGAACTGGGAGAATTTGGACATTTACCTCACTTATACTATCAATAAATTTTCCTATACTGTGAGTAATACTACATTTTCAGAGTGAACCAGGAGAAACAGAAGCATTTACACAGGCCTAGTACTCATAGATCTTTTCTGTGTTGTGTTTATTGATCTGTTCCAAATTAATCTGGAAAACCAATTGTTTCTAAATTTGAATCTCATTCAAAAAGTTTACTCAACATGGGGCTACTACATGTCTTGTAATTGTTCTGAGATTGAGAGATGTACATTACTCCTTTCCTTATCCTTATGTTCATATGCCTGGTATCCAAAATGTCATATGATATAACTATAAAAGAAAGAATAATGAGAAGGTTTCCACATTTTATTTACAGTTGGACTTTCTTTCCCCCATCAACATGTAATATAGGAATTAATGTTTCTCTAAAACAACCTCCACTTAATTATTGACACTAACTACCTATCTAATTAAAGTTAGCAAAGACAGAATAACTTTATGAGTAACAATGCTTTCACTATGGATTATTTGCTTATCAAAAGTTTGTGTACATATTCTTATAATACATTCAGTGTGTATACATTTTGTAATTTGAGTAGTATGAAACTAAATGGACAGTCACTTGTACAACATAGCTCTGATGAAGCTATTATTCAAATGATGATTTCTGTTAAGGCATTGATTCCTTGTCTTCCTTCTTAAAAGAATGACTTGTAAACACAATTCATTTACCTACCATTGAGGTATATGTGTTTATGAGCATGTTATGATCATCAAGGCATTTTAATCTGTGATTATTTACAATGTTTCACTTCCTTAAAACTTCCAGATAAGTTAAATATATCCAGAGGCCCATTTGTGTCAGCTTTCATAAGAAAATTACCTTCCATGTTTTTGAGAATTTTGACAATGTTCTTCAACTTCAAGATCTTCCCAATTGTAGCCTAAAATATCAAACAAGGAAATGTATGAAATATTACAGGAAACTGAAAAGTTTTCATTGCTATCTTCAGTGATCCTTAGAACCAAGCCTGTTTATTCACCTCATTCAGCCTCATTCTCAATCATAATTACAGAAGAGCATTAATAACCAAGAAACTGTTGTCCCCTTATTTAAAATGTGAAGGAAAATTTACAGTATTACCTATAGCAGTGAGGTTCATATAGGTCTCCAGCATCACATCTTTGTAGAGATTCCTCTGTGCCAGATCCAACAATGCCCATTCTTCATGAGTGATATCAATATGCACATCATTATATGTCACTGTATTCTAAAATATGCAATATATAAATATGCCATCCACATGTATAAAACAAAAAATATGATGCAATATATTAAATGTGTGCTTATTTGACAATACAGTCATACAATTCTGGTGATTGTTACATGCATTCTGTAACTCAATTATTTCAATAAAATCATCAAGTTACTTTACAAAGAAACTGAATAGGAGGTTTACTTCTATTATTTCTAATGCTTTGAACAGGATATCACCTTGCCAGAGAAATGCCTATTAACAGACATAGAGAGACAAGCAAACACTTCAACAGTACTGAGCACACATCAGAGATATTGTATGAACAGTTAACTATAAAGAAGATTTGTAAGCTGAGTGTAAAGGTTCATGCCTTTAATCCAAGAAATTAGAAGTTAGAGGCAGGTATATGTGCTTCTGAGTTAAAAGTTAGCCTATAATATGCAATCAGTTATAGGACAGCAAGAAGTAAATATTAAGAACCCATCTGCACTGAAAATTTCCATTCAAAAAAACAAAAAGTTAAGATGGATTCAGAGATTTTTTTTTACTGAAGTTCCTACAAAGAGTTCAGCATTTACTCCAGTTCTGTATTCATCTTCCAGAAACCTGAATTGCTCCAATTTATACCGTACTTTAATGACTCTTACTAAAAGAAACTGCATTGAAGCAGATACAAATAGAAAGAAGATAACATTAGCAATATCAATGATGATCATAAATAATCAAAACAGGGAAGGAGAGTTGGCTCAGAAGTTAAAGATCTCTTAGTGGTCTTGAACATAAATGGGCTCAGTTGTCAGTACTTATATGGGGGAATCACACAACTGTTCATTATTCCAAGCTTGAGGGTTCTAAGACTCTCTTTGGACTACTTTTAGGACATGTGTACATGTGGTGTATATCCATGTATATAGACAAAAGAATCATATTCATTAAAAAAAATCAAAAAAATACAACAAGCAAGAAGTATGTCACACACTTGTAATCTAATGGCTCAGAAAGCCCAGAAACTACATCCTGGAAGAGAATAGTATCTTCTGCTGAATTTCAAAATTGAAACTGGGGGTAAACCTCTGTAAAACAACACATGCTTGACATGTACAAAAACATATACTCTAGGACCATCACCATCCAAATATATATATATATATATATATATATATATATATATATATATATATATATACTTGGAATGTTAAACAACCTTTAATCTCAGCATGTGGGAGCAAGAGTCAGGTGAATCTCTGAGTTGGAGGTTAACCTGGTTTACAGAGCTACTTTTAGGAGAGTCAGGTCTACTCAGCAAAAACTTTTCTTCAGAAGCAAAAATAGAAACAACAAAATTAAAAAAATTCAGGCTAGCAAAATGTCTTAGCATTGAATACCAATTCCATCAATTGTATTTTATGTGATTTAATGATACTATCTACACTTGTCATGAAGTCATGGCAGCACAAGAAAAAAGCTGGCTTATTCATTTCAACCACAAAATAATAGAAACATAGGAAAGGAAACGGGTTGAGGCTATAGAAACACATATCAAAACCCCCAATGAAATATTTTATCCAGTGAGGTTGGACAAGCGACCCAAAGAAAGTAACCAAGGAGAGACACATGTTCAAATACCTCATCCTATCTGGGAGCTTTTGATTCAGTTGACTAGATTCTTACCGAGGTCACTATAGGCTCAAGGGTCACCCATGAAGAAAATGCATTTAGTCACTTCAATGATTCTCATAGTCTACAACAACCCCTACACTGTTGAAATGTCCAATGTCTCTTTTGACACTCAAGACAAATTCTTGACTGTGGCATCTTCTAAAATCATTAAACAATTTAAATATTTCCAACATGTGAATGGCACAGAAAACCCATTACCATCCCAAAGGAGAGGAAGTAAGACACAGTGAGGAAAGATTGGACCAAGGGAAGACTGAAACCCAGCAGGGCAACCATTGAATCTGGTAGCTCTATGTCAGAGACATGAGGCTTCATTTTCAAAGGACTTAGATGGCTCTCTCTCCACAACTTCCCATACATTTCTCTCTAGTTACTTCCACTCCATATATGCAGCTAGCTCTCCATGTAAGATGTTTCATAGCTTAAGTATCTCAACATCTTATGGTCTCAAAATACAACTCAGGCTTCATCCTCATAGTATCATGCAATGAAGTTAGACAGTCTGCTCACTGGAGCTCTTATCATACCAAACACAGATGCCTACAACAGAACTGACCTGAAAATGCAGACTAAAAATGTATAATCTTAAGTTTTACATCATTATGATCTACAGAATCAGTTCAACATCAATCATTCCCCCAAATTTGGTTACTAAGTTGTGATGGCCTCTGCCATGCTTGGACCAGAGATGCAGCAGTCTTTGAATAAACTTGCTTCCTAAGAATGCAATCAATTTGCATAATCACTCCATTAACTGATGGCATATAAGGATGGATTCTTACCCTTGGGGTACCTACCTAGGCTTCTGATGTAGAGTAAGGGCCTTCTTTTAAATGGTGACATTCTCCCTGAACATTCCTGACTTTGTTCAGCATTTGACTACCTTCTGGAAATTCATAGTGCTGTTTTTCTTTACAACCCATAGACTTTTCATTTATTTATATCCACTTCTTGATTTTTTTAATGCAGTACTGAATGAATCATAAGTCGTAGCTATCCAAGAAAGTCAATATTCCATCTAAAAAAACAGCCCCATTATATATTTTTTTAAATTCTGCCTTAATCAATTTCTTGAGGGCATGGGAAAATAAGAAAAGTTAAAGTCCAAAATATCACATATATGTCCTCTATTTTAATTCCCACTGAAATTCTTTGACCTCTGTCAAAGAATTTGTCTGTACTGTTTGCAGTACTTTAACAGTATTTTATTATCAGCACTATAAGAATAACCAATTAAGCTCTATATGCAGCTTTCAATGTCCTTTGCCATCCAAATTTTGATATGTTCAATATTCCCCCAAAAGTCACCATTCCCACCACCTTTGAAACACAAAATCACTTTTGGTTTACCACATTCTGTTATAACTTGCTTTTTTCTTTCTCTGATTCAATTCTCTACACAAAAGCACCTCAGGTAACAAACCTGCTTATATGGCTCACTCTGCCAGACCACAATCCGTCATTGTGGGTGTTTAGGATAGAAATTCAATCTAGCAACTGAAGGTAAAAACCATGAGGAATCATTGTTTCTAGACTTTCTCTCTGACATGGTTATTGTCTCATGACAAGCTCACTGTCTTATGTACTGCAGGCCAAATTCCTTAGGGATGCTGCATGCTCAGTGGAAGGGCCATCACCTGGAAATCATCAATCAACAAAATCTCTCAAAAACTTCACAACTAGCTATCTGAATGGGACACATCCTCAACAAATGTTCCCAAAGATGACTGTGGGCTCTGAAATGTTGACATCTGGAAGTAACTAGGACACAGAGACAATAATATATGAGACTTTACAAACTTAAACCCAATGAATCACCTACATCAATAATTTAAATGGCAAAAAAAATCATTGATAATGATAACAAGTAGCAACACAGATACACCAAGAAATGAAGAAATACAAGTTTCTAAGATCAAGAAGAAAAAACTAAAATTGTTCCTCCACAGAAAGTCTCCAAATCAAAAACCTGAGAAACTCTTAACATAATATAGCAATTTTCCATACAATAAAAATAATTGAAGTTCCATCATATGCCAGAGAAACAATATAACTATATCATAACTAATAAAAAAAACCTCACAGCACAGAGATGGTACCATTGATAATAAGAGACAGAAAGACAGACCTAAAAATATTATATTGTCCCTTGAAAAAAGTTACAAGTTTCGAATGAAAATCAAAAATCAGAGAAATCACTGAGTACCACTTACCCTGGTCACTCCAGTTCCTTTGTCACCAATAAGAGAAAAGTGGGTTGGGTGAGGAGGCTGTTCCACCAAAATTGGAATCATTCGCTTGAAGCCCGATATTTCTACATTGTAGAAAATAGTTTTGGCTACTAATGCTATTTCATTGTCCTTTTATAAGAAAAAGGATGTCTGTTAAAAAATTTAAAAACAATTTTGTTTTTCTATGATTGAAGATTAGTTGTAAACCTTGATGCTAAATAACTAACAAATCTGGGACATTATGCAAAGATCAAACCTATGAATGACAGGAATAGAGGAAAGAAAAAAAAAACAAGAAACACACTTCAACATCAAGGACGGAGATTACTAAAAGGTAAAAGGCTGGGAAACATATTTAAAGCAATTGGAACTAAGAAGCAGGCTTGGGTAGTGATTTTATTATCTACCAAAATAAACTTCAAACAAAAATTAATCTAAAGACATGGGAAGAATACTCATTATTTGTCAAAGAAATATCCACCTATAAGACATTTCAATATTAATACCTATGCCCCCAACACAAGGTCATTCACTTTTGTAAAAGAAACACTTACGCAGATTAAATGACACATTGACACTTTCAACACAGTCTTTGAATATAAAACTAATGGAGGCTGGCCTTTCCCTCACCCTCCACTTCACTGCTCACTCAGTGCCTCAATTTCCCATTGGCACTATACCCCAACACTCCCAGATATCCTTCTCCCTCTCACCTGAGTGGATTTGTTACAGGGTCCATACTGCAAGAAATGAGCAATCAAGTATGTGACATAATTATACCTGTGCTCACTTAACTATTGATTTGGATGCAATTGAGAAATAAAACACCAAAAATTCACAGAAGTTTAAGGGAAAGGATGGCATCAACTGGAGGGACGCTTTTAATCCCAGGACCCAGGGAAGGAGCCATCTCCATGGGTTAAGACCAGAACAGATCTGTCTGAGGCCAACCCAGGTCCCAGCTGCTGATCTCGTGAAACCCAACAAATTGGAGGTGTTGGTGAGATTACCCTATTAAACAACCTGCTCAGCTGAGTTCCATTCAAGTGAGGATTCAGAATCCTACATTCTGCAGTCTGAGGAAACAAGACCAGCTGAGGAGTTGACAAATGAGCAAAACATGACCTGAGAACACAAAAGAAGGTGCCGCCCAGCCACTGAACCAGATCACCAAAATCATAAGCCTACACTACAACAACTGGGAACAGGTAAGCACCCATCTCTGGACCAGCAGATCAGGTCTCTAGCCCCTAGGCCCTACCTATCAGAGCCCCAGGAACCAGACAGCTACCTTTCCCTGCTCCCCCGTTTAAAAAAAAAAAACATGAATCTAACAACCACTAAAACCATAAGCACAGCCTGCACCAACTTGGAACAACTGGTCCCTGAGACAGAAACAAATAACACTAATTGGATTAAGCTACTCCCAAAGAAAAAGAGCCCAACAGCACCGACTTAACCGAGAACTCTTAGTGGACCAAGACTAACAATTAGAATAAGAGAGGCATCTTCAGACACAGACACCACCTACACCGAGCAGCGGAAGAGATGAGTAGATGCCAGTGTAAAATATGGGCAACAACTTAAAGACCTATATGACAACATCAGAAGAAAGCAATTCTACATTTGCAAGACTGAACATACCAAGACAGAAGAATCAGCAGAAATCAATCCTAAAAATGACTTTAAGAAGATGATAGAGGACTTTAAAAAGGAAATGAAAAACTCCCTTAAAGAGGAAATGAAAAGTTCCCTTGAACAAATGGAAAAAAGAACAAACAAAAAATTGGAAAAAAATCAACGAAAGCCAAGAAAAAGTAATTAAACAGATGAAGAAAACAATTCAAGATTAAAAATTGAAATTGAGACAATAAAGAAAACACAAACTGAGGGAATGCTGGAAATAGAAATCCTGACTAAATAACAGGAACTACAGAAGCATAACCAACCGAATGTAAGAGATGGAACAGAGAATCTCTGACACTGAAGACACAATAGAGAAAATAGATTTGTCACTCAAAAAAAAAAAAAACACTAAAGCCAAAAAAGTCATAACACAAAACGTCCAAGAAATTTGGGAAACCTTGAAAAAAGCAAACCTAAGAATAATAGGGATAGAAGAAGGAGAAGAATACCAACTCAAAGGGAGAGAAAATATATTCAACAAAATCATAGAAGAAAACTTTCCTAACCTAAAGAAAGTAATACCTATGAAGATACAAGAAACTTATGGAACACCAAATAAGCTGGATCCAAAAAAAAGTCCCTTCACCACATAATAATCAAAACACTAAACATACACAACAAAAAAAATATTAAGAGCTGCAAAGGAAAAAGACCAAATAACATAAAAAGGGAGACCCATTAGAATAACACCTGACTTCTCAATAGAGACTATGAAAGCTAGAAGGTCCTGGACAAATGTTATGCAGAAACTAAGAGACCACGGATGCCAACAAAGACTATTATATCCAAGAAAACTCTCAATCACCATAGACTTATTAAACAAAATATTCCATAATAAAACCAGATTTAAATAATACCTATATACAAATCCAGCCCTACAGAAAGCACGAGAAGGAAAAATACAACCTAAAACAATTAAACACACCAGTGAAAACTCAGGCAATAGATAATCCCACACCAAAAAAATACCAAAGAAGGAAAACGCAACATGACCACAAAAAAATAACAAGAATTAACAATCATTGGTCCATCAATGTCAATAGTCTCAACTCACCTATAAATAGACACAGACTAACAGAATGGATAAGAAAACAGGATCCATCCATCTGCTCCATACAAGAAACACACCTTTACTTCAAAGCCAGACACTACCTCAGAGTAAAGGGCTGGGAAAAGGCTTTCCAAGAAAACGGACCTAAGAAGCAAGCTGGTGTAGCTATCCTAATATCTAATAAAGTAGACTACAAACTAAAATCAATCGAAAGAAATCAGGATGGACATTACATATTTATCACAGGAAAATTCTACCAAGATGAAATCTCGATTCTGAACTTTTGTGCCCCATATACAAAGGCACCCACATTCAAAAGAAACAACACTAAAGCTTAAAATGCACATCAAATCACACACATGAGTAGTAGGAGATTTCAACACACCATTCTCACCAAAAGACAGATCTACCAGACTGAAACTTAACAAAGAAATAAGGGACCTAAAAGATGTTATGACTCAAATGGAATTAATAAATGTCTGCAGAACATTCCGTCCTAACACAAAAGAATATACCTTCTTCTCAGAAACCCATAAAACCTTCTCAAAAATTGACCACATGCTTGGTCACAAAACATATCTCAACAGATACAAAAACATTGGAATAACTTCCTATATCTTATCAGACCACCATGCCTTAAAGTCAGACTTCAACAACAACAAAAATTATAGAAAGTCTATAATCTCATGGAAACTGAATAATGCCCAGCTGAAACACCAATGGGTTAAGGAAGAAATAAAGTAAGAAATTAAAGATTTCCTAGAATTCAATGAAAATTAAAGTACATCATACCCAAACTTATGGGACACTATGAAAGCAGTGCTAAGAGGAAAATCCATAGCTCTAAACGCACACATAAAGAAGATGGAGAAATCTCATACCAATGACTTAACAGCACAACTGAAAGCTCTAGAACAAAAAGAAACAAACTCACCCAGGAGAAATAGATGCCAGATAAAAAATCAAATTGAGGGCTGAAATCAATGAAATAGAAACCAAGAGAATATAAAAACAATCAATGAAACAAAGAGTTGTATCTTTGAAAAAATCAACAAGACAGACAAACTCCTAACCAAAATAACCAAAAGCAAAGAGAGAGCACCCAAATTAATAAAATCAGAAATAAAAAGGGAGACAAAACAACAGACAACAAAGATATCTAGAGAATAATCAGGTCATATTTCAAAAACCTGTACTCCACAAAATTGGAAAATCAGGAAGAAATGGACAATTTTATGGATAGGTACCACACACCAAAGCCAAATCAAGACCAGATAATCGACTTAAATAGTCCAATAACCACTAAAGAAATAGAAACAGTCATCAAAAGTCTCCCAAACAAAATGAAAGGCCAGGACCAGAAGGTTTCAGTGCAGAATTCTACTAGACTTTCAAAGAAGAATTAATTCCAATACTCTTCAAATTGTTCCACACAATACAAATAGAAGTAACATTACCAAACTCTTTTTATGTTGCTACAATTACCCTGATACTCAAACCACACAATGATGCAACAAAGAAGGAGAATTACAGACCAATCTCTCTCAAGAACATTGATGCAAAAATACTCAACAAAATATTGGCAAAGCGAATCCAAGAACACATCAAAAAAATTGTCCACCATGACCAAGTAGGTTTCATCCCAGGGATGCAAGGATGATTCAATATAAAAAAAAATCTGTCAATGTAATACACCATATAAACAAACTGAAAGAAAAAAAAAACATGATCATCTCATTAGATGCTGAAAAAGCCTTTGACAAAATCCAAAACCCCTTCATGATAAAGGTCTTAGAGAGATCAGGAATACAAGGAACATTCCTAAACATAATAAAGGAAATTTACAGATTGTCAACAGCAACAATCAAATTAAACAGAGAGATATTCAAAGTGATTCCACTAAAATCAGGAACAAGACAAGGCTGTCCACTCTCCCCATATTTATTCAATATAGTACTTAAAGTTATAGCTAGAGCAATAAGACAACAAAAGGTGATCAAAGGGATAGAAATTGGAAAGGAAGAAGTCAAACTTTCATTACTTGCAGATGATGTGATACTATACATAAGTGACTCCAAAAATTCTACCAGGGAACTCCTATAGCTGAAAATCTCCTTCAGTAAAGTGGCAGGATTCAAGATCAACTCAAAAAATATCAGTAGCCCTCCTATACAAAAATGTTAAAAGGGCAGAGAAAGAAGTCAGAGAAACATCACCCTTTACAATAGCCACAAATAATATAAAATACCTTGGAATAACACTATCTAAGCAAGTGAAGGACATTTTTGATAAGAACTTTAAATTTTTAAGAAAGACACTGAAGAGGAAATCAGATAATGGAAGGATCTCCCATTTTCATGGATAGGTAGGATTAACATAGTAAAAACGGCAATCTTACCAAAAGCAATCTACAGACTCAATGCAATTCCCATCAAAATACCAACACAATACTTCTCAGACTTGGAAAGAAAAATACTCAACTTCATATGGAAAAACAAAAGACCCAGGAACACTAAAAGAGTCCTGTATAATAAAGCAACTTCTGGAGGCATCACCATCTTTGACCTCAAGCACTACCAGAGCTATAGTAATAAAAACAGCTTGGTGCCAGGTGGTGGAAGTGCACGCCTTTAATCTCAGACTCGAGAGGCAGAGGCAGGTGGATCTCTGTGAGTTCGAGGCCAGCCTGGACTACCAAGTGAGTTCCAGGAAAGGCGCAAAGCTACACAGAGAAACCCTGTCTTGAAAAACCAAAAAAAAAAAAAAAAAACAGCTTGGTACTGGTATAAAAACCGGCATACAGACCAATGGTATAAAATTGAAGACCCTGACATTAATCCATGCACATATAACACTTGATTTTTGACAAAGAAGCCAAAACTATACAATGGAAAAAAGAAAGTATCTTCAACAAATGGTGCTGGCATAACTGGATGTCAAAATGTAAAAGATTACAAGTAGATTCATATGTGTCACCATGCACAAAACTCAAGTCCAAGTAGATCAAAGACCTCAACATAAATCCAGTTACACTAAACTTAATAGAAGAGAAAGTAGGAAGTACACTTGAACACATTGGCACAGGAGATCACTTCTTAAATATAACACCAGCATCATAGACTCTGGGCACAACAATTAAAATGGGGCCTCTTGAGACTGAGAAACTTTTGTAGGACAAAAGACATGGTCAATAAGACAAAAAGACAGCTTACAGAATGGGAAAAGACCTTCACCAACACGACATCTGACAGAGGACTGATCTCCAAATTATATAAAGAACTCAAGAAACTAGATATCAAAATACTGAAAAATCCAATTTTAAAAATGTGCTAAAGAGCAAAACAGAAAATTCTCAAAAGAAGAATCAGAAATGGTTGAAAAACATTTAAAGAAATGCTCAACATCCTTAATTATCAGAGAAATTCAACAGCTCCTATACTGTTCTAGTGTCCAAAGTCTTTTCTGACACTCAAGATGATCTTTTGACAGTGATATCTTGTAAAATTAGTAGAGTTACATCTTTTGAACATACAATGGCACAAAGTCCCATTCACATTCCAAAACAGTGAAATGGAGACACAGTGAGGGAAGGTTGAACAAAGGAAAGACTGAAGCACAGCAAGACAAACAACAAATCCTGTATCTCTGTCTCAGATGCAAGGGGCTTCAGTTCCAAAGTGCTCAGATGGCCCTTCCCTTGCAACTTCCCAAACATTTCTCTCTATGGTTACTTCTACTCTCTATATGCAGCTAGGTCTACATGGAAGATGTCTCATAGGTTAGGTATCTCAACATCTTGTGGTTGCAACCCAGGTGTGTGGAATATTATTTTCAGATGTTTTATATTTGTGTATGCTGTGGAACATTTTTTTATTGATGCAAAGCTGTGTTGCAATCTTTTATGTTGCATTTGTTTAACTCTGTGAAGCTGTGATACATTGCCTGTCTAAAATACTTGATTTGTCTAATAAAAAGCTGAGTGGACAATAGCTCAGCAGGAAAGGATAGGCAAGGCTGGCAGTCAGAGATAATGATTGGGAGAAAAAATTTTGGCAGAAAAAAAAAAAGAGGGAGAAGACACCAGGTGCCATCTGCTCACCTACACAGAAAGCAATGAAGTAAGAAGTAAAGAAAGGTATACAGAATAAAGAAAAATAAAAGCCGAAAGGTGGATGTGATAATTTAAGGTGAGAAAAGCTGGCTAGAAACAAGCCAAGTTAAGGCCAGGCAATAATAAGAAAGAATAAACCTCTGTGGGTGCAATTTATTTTAGAACTGGGTCACAGGTCACCAAAAGAGTAAAGAATTAAAAAAGAATAAAAAAACCCCACCAAGCCTCATCCTTACAACTTCATGCAATGAACTCTCCCAATCTCCTCACTTGGATTCTGTCTCTGCCAATCATACATTCCTGCAAAAATGCTGAACTGTAGCCAGAGGCTAAGAATCGATGACCTTAAATTTTGATTCTCTTTAGTTTCCAGGACCAGCAGATGATGGGGGATCCTGCAAAGTTTGACTTCTTGATTGGGATGGACACTAATATGCTTGGACCACAGGTGAAGCAGGTTTTGTATGAAGTTGCTTCCTGAGACTAGAAATCACTGTGCTTACTCATTTCATAATTTCAAGCACTAGCTAGATAGAGAATTAAACTTAAGGCACTTTCCATTACCCTTAGGGCTTCAATGTTCTGTATAGTGGTGATAAAGTCTTTGAAAACCTTTACCTGTTTCAGCACTTCACTGCCCTCTGAAACTACCTTCTCATTTTCATTTGTTTCTGCCTCACTTGTTTTCTTGCGCTGTTGACCTGAATGAGTTTATAAAAACCCTCCAACAGATTCAATATTCCATTTAAGAAACTAGCCCATTATTTTTTAATTCTGCATTAATAAATATCATGGGCATTGACAGAATAAGAAATGATTTGGAGCCAAAATATGACACAAATGACTGTTAGCCTAATTTTTACTGAGTCATTTTTACTGAAATGCTATAGTCTCCATCTCCACTTTCTGCCATTACCCTTAACATTCCCATCTTCCTGGTCGTACCTGATACACCAATAATGTTCTGTGTGTAACTTGCTATGGTTTTTGACAACTAAGGTTCTGATATCTTCCACATTCTTCCAAAACACAACATTCTCAGGTTCTACCAAGCAACAAAATCACTTTTGGTGTTACATTTTTTTTGTTCTAACTTGCTTTTATCCTGCTGTGATTAAAGCCTCTAACCAAAAACATACCAATGAATGGGTTTATTTGGCTGATTGTGTCAGATCACACTCCATCACCTTGGGAGATCAGGATAAAAACTCATGCTAACAATTGAAGGCAAAGCCCATGGGCAAAGATTGCTTTCTGGTGTTCTCCCTTGCCAGTAACTGTCTCATGCTCAGTTAGCTCCCTTTTCTAGCCCAGGCCCACTTATGGTTATTGTCACTATAAGGAACATGTAAGACCTAGGGATAACAGGAGTGATAAGCAGTAGAATGACTTAAGTAAACCACAAATAAAGTAGGGATGAGATATAATCTATGTGTGGAAGTTGGGATAAGACTAGAAACCTTACCAGAAAGAGATATAAAATGAAGCCTCAGACCTGATCAACAGATCTCGTCAGACCCTTGCATGAGACATGAGATCCTGTCCCCAGTGCAGACGTGGCTAACCGGAGGAAAGCTGAACCAAGATCCATAGGCACAGATGTGGCGAGTCCGGACCTGTACACCTGGAGAGGTACTCCATTTCCATTTGGAAGACAGGATAAATATTACTTGTAATCTTACTGTGTGAATAAATGAGTGCTATACCATGTCTGAATCAAGAGTGATTATTCCTCCCCCATAACTGGAGTATGTTCTTGCTACAGTCACCCTAGGTGGAATAGCCATTCCTGCTACCCTAGGTGGAGGAGCATTCTCATTTCAATCATCAATCAGAAAAATCTCTCTCAGATATAATTGTTTCTGGCTATTATAAATAAAGCCACTATGAACCTAGTTGAACAATTGTCCTTGTGGTAGGGTGGAGGACCATCATTTGGGTATATGCACAAGCTGGGTCTTGATGTAGATTGACTACCCATTTTCAGAGGATTGCATATTTACTTTCCACAGTGGCTGTACAAGTTTGCACTTGTCAAAGCAATGACTCCCACTGCTCCATGTTCTGGCCAGCATTAGTTGTCACTTGTATTATTGATCTTCTCATTCTGGCAGATATAAAATGAAATCTCAAAGGAGTTTTAATATGCATTTGCCTGATGACTAAGAATGTTGAACATTTCTTCAAGTGTTTCTCAGCAACTTTATATTCATCTACTGAGAATTCAGTTTAGAGGTATATCCCATTATAAATGGATTATTTGGTTTGATGTCAAGATTCTTTAGTTCTTTATTATCCTGAGTGAGTCAAACATGGTATGACAAACATGGTATGTACTCACTTATAAGTGGATATTAGTAGTTCAGTAAAGTACTATCACAGTAATCACAATTAATCACAGTAAAATCAGTAAATGCAGAGAGGCTAAATAATAAAAAATAGCCCTAGGAGAGATTTGCGTCTCTCCCTTGGAAGGGGAAATAAAATAGATTTTTTTGGTGCACTGATGGCAAGTTGGGATGGGAACAGGAAGGATCAGGTGAGTAAGGAAGTGACAGAGAGGGAGAAGGTAGGAAAAAATAACTGGAATAGGGGAGCATATAGCAGGGGTTATGAAAATAGTGCTGTGCAAACATCCTGGAACCTAGACTGGAGAGATGGCTCAGTGGTTAAGAGCACAGACTGCTCTTCCAGCAGTCCTGAGGTCAATTTCTGGCAACTACATGGTGGCTAACAACCACCTGTAATAAGATCTGGTGCCCTCTTCTGGCCTGCAAGGACACATGCAGACAGAACACTGTATGTATAATAATAAATAATTTTTAAAAAAAAAAAAAAAGGCCAGAGGTGGTGGCACATGCCTTAAATCCCAGCACTCGGGAGGCAGAGCCAGGTGGATCTTTGTGAGTTCAAGGCCAGCCTGGGCTACCAAGTGAGTCCCAGGAAAGGTGCAAAGCTACACAGAGAAAACCTGTCTCGAAAATCAAAAAAAAAAGAAAGAAAAGAAAACAGTGCAATGTAAACAACCTGGAGCCTGGGCTGGGAGATGGCTCAGTGGTTAAGAGCACGGACTGCTCTTCCAGAAGTCCTGAGTTCAATTTCCGGCAACTACATGGTGGCTCATAACCACTTAAAATGAGATCTGGTGCCCTCCTCTGGCCTGCAGGGATACATGCAGGCAGAATACTGTATACATAATAAATCTTAAAAAAAATCCTGGAATTTATAAGGGTGACCCTAGTTAGGACTCCAAACAATTAAGAATATGGAGGCTGAAACAGCAATTTTCTATAATTACATAAGGCTCCATTGATGAAACTGGGACACCAAGCCAGTCACAGAACATTCAACTGAAACTTGACCTGCCTATAATGTATGCTGGGTCAAGAGTGCCAGGCCACCAGCACATGAAATTTTCACACCCCCTCCATTCCAATTAGGTCTGTCTTCATTCCCAGCACTTCAATTAATAAATGCATAGAAATTACAAAATCACTCCTCCTACTACAATCAGGTCCTGTTTTTTTTTTAATAATTGTGACTTCAGCAGCATATTACCTACCCTGTTTTCCCCAGTATTCCTTCTATTCTGGTCTGAAGGCTGAAACCATGCTCCAAATGCAATTCCTTTTCCTTTTACAACAATGGATATTAAATTGGATGACTCAAATGGGTAGTTTTTAAACCTGAAGGTGATACAATCATTCAATTTAAGATTTTGCAGCTATAATATAGAGGGCAGCAAGATCACAGATCTGGAGAGCAACAGACTGGGACCACGGCCATTTGTGTCAACATAAGAGAGCTTGTGTCAGAATCATTTTTCTAAGAAGATTAAAATGCAAGTGTCCTAGAATCAATATGCCTTCCAAGGGAGAAATCACTGCACACAATTAAGAGATTAACAAGGAAAAATCTCTTTAATGAAAGCATGCATCCATCTCTGGCTAATGCTCAAAAAGGAGCCATCCTAGAAGAGATACTGCATTCTACATATTCTATCATCCTTGTGAACATTGGATTGAGGCTCCAGATTACACTTTGAGTAATTCAAATTGGGACCAAATACTGCAACTCCACCCACTTAAACAGATGGGAGACTTACACAGCAAAGACATTTCCAAAATTATTTCTTAAATAACCCAGTGATATGAAACAGTAGGATCTTCTTGAGTAACAGGGTTCTGAGGTGAAGGAGGTAAGAAAGAGAGAAAAAGAATGAGGCAGAAAAAGTAAAAGCTTGGGTCAGGAGGTCTTGTACAATCTATGTCTCATGCTAACTCAGCTCCTTTTTCAAAAAAGGATTTATTTATTTATTTATTTATTTATTTATTTATTTATTTATTATACATCATACAGTATCCTGCCTGCATGTATGCATGCAGGCCAGAAGAGAGCACTAGGTCTCATTATAGATAGTTGTGAGCCACTATGTAGTTGCTGGGAATTGAACTCAGGACCTCTGGAATAGTAGTAGCCAGTGTTCTTAACCTCTAAGCCATTTCTCCAGCCTCTAATAAGCTTCTTAAGAAGAATAGCAACTTGTATACTACTTCCAGGGGGAAAATTGAAGAAAATGAATGACTTTTATGAAGTCAGCAGAAACTATCACACAATGGGAAAATTCATGTTCTGAAGCAACCCCACCACAAAGGCGCTAGCCCTAGAACATTACCAGCTCTCCAAAGCATATTTCTGGCTTTAGGGACAGAGCTGTTCTATTGTCAACACATCAGACCCCTAGGGAAAGCTCTCAAGTCCAAGGTCCAAAGTTTTAACTCCCTTCCCAAGAATTTTCCTCCTCCCTACCTGACGGCATAAAGGAAAGCCTTGCTTCATCAGGCAACTCTGTAACACAATAGTGTTTTCCCTCTTTTTCTTTCTTTCTTTTTCTTTTTTTGGTTTTTCAAGAGAGGCTTCCACTGTGTTGCTTTTGAGCCTCTCCTGGAACTCACTCTCTAGATCAGGCTGTCCTCAAACACATAGAGATCTGCCTGCCTCTGCCTCTTAAGTGAATGCTGGCATTAAAGGCATGTACCACCACCACCACAAGCCTTGTGCTTTACTTTTCAAAAGTTTGTCACCTGGTGTCATATTGCCCACCTGGCAGAACTATGACTTTCTAGAGAAAATTTTTTTCAAGACAGGGTTTCTCAGGGTAGTTTTCACCTTTCCTGGAACTCACTCTGTAGCCCAGACTGGCCTTGAACTCACAGAGATCCGCCAGCCTCTGTCTCCCCAGTGCTGGGATTAAAGGTGTGCACCACCACCGCCCAGAACTATGCCTTTCTAAAGAAGAAACTTGGACTTTATGACATGCCAGGATTTAAAGTTGGTTGAGAACATGTAATGCCTTAATGAGCAGCTTGTTAGATATTCTTTGATATTGGATTAGGCCTAGTGGCTTGTTGTAAATGAGGAGTTGTTTTGCCCAGATCGTGACCCTCAGAGAGACCACCAAAGACAATCATGCCGGAATGCAAAAGCAAGGTTTAATTCTGGATATCTGGAAGCAGTACAAGCCTAGGCAGGGACTTTGTCCAATACATCCAATGCAGTGGAGGCTGGAGGAAGTGCCTGTCTGTCTGCAAGCTCAGTTTTAAAAGGGAAAAATCACAAGGTTATATCATTTAGGGGTGTAGTAAGGGTACAATTCTGATTGGCTCACTTCTAGGAGCTTTCTAGAAATCATGGCTTAATCTTACTTCTAAAGGAGTGGTGGCCCGCCACCATTTCTCATTGGCTGCCCTTACGGTAAGCTATCCTGGAAACCGGGAGGACATCCCATAGTCCAGCAGGCATTACCTCGTGATTATCTTGTGACTCTGTACTTTTATACTTCCTGGTTTCTGGAATCTGAACTGACTGGTTTCAGTAACTAATGGCCTATTCCCAAAAGGAGGAATCTTAGGCCTTATTTTTAGGGGGAAAGCATTTTGGTCTTATTTCTAAGATGGCTCATTTTGGTCTCACATTGTCTCCTTTGTAAAGCTTTGGAGCCAAGTGTCTGGACAATCCTGGTGAACAAATGTGTATCCTACTGTCCTAATCTCTAACAGCCCTGGAGAATATACTTATTTTGTTTTTTTTAGACAGTCCTCTCTCAGCTAAATTCTATTTTGTAAGACTTACTCTCTCCAAAAAATTATTGAATCCTTTATATCACTAATTCTACTCTTGTAGATCAAACCTTAGTAGTTGAGTGCTATCCAACACATAAGATGCCTTTTACAACTTCCACAAAATAAACATCGAAGGATCTTAAACATGAATGTTAAATGCAAAGTGTTGAATCTCTAGAAGGTACTGGAGAAACTAGGCCTCTTTTAGTTTAACAACATGCTCTTGTGGAAGTGGCCCCAAACAACATGACCATACAGCTGCATGACAGGCTTAGAGGCCCAGAAATACATTCATAACAGGCTTCCTAACAAGCAACCTTGAGATTCAGGAAAAGACATACACTTACACTGCCCAGGGATCCACCCAGGGATGGGGAAGTACCTAACATCCCAAACATTCCAAGAATTAGATAAGGTGTCCAAATATCCCTGAATCTAGCACACATTTATTTTTGTTTTTCAGACACCTCTACATAATTGTCAGCCAATCAGGGTCCTGAATTCTGGAAATTTCCTCACCCCAACCGCTGCTATTTTAAAACCCAATCCCACCTGAGCTCAGGGTTCTCTGCTCTCCCTGCTGTGTGAGACAGACAGACCAAGCCCCAGAGCTTGAAAATAAAGTTTCTTTGCTGTCACTTATAGGATACAGCCTCTATAGTGTTTTTTTGGTGATCCCTTCAATCTGGGCGTTAAACTTTCAAACAAAAAGAATGTTGAAGTTGATTACAAATATCTTTCTACACACAGCTCTCTGCTCCCAATTCTGTGAGCAGAATCAGCCCACAGAGCAAAGTTATGCAGAGGCCTTCCCTGGGACTAGGAAGTTTCAAGGACCACATGGGACCTCACAGGACAGGGCTTCTGGCTGCAGGTTCCCACCCATACCTTGGGAGGCCCCAAAACACTGTCTCCTGCACCTCATGATCTGCCCCACCCCCTCTGGGAACAGCAACCCGTAACTCACCATGTTGTGGGTTCCCAGCTTGTCCATGCTCTCTGCTCAGCTCCCTGCAGCAGCACTCACAGCATAGCACACAGAATCAATAGCATGTTCTCCTCTTGGAAGTCAAGCCTGAAGCTGGCTGCTAGAAGGACTCTGAACCACTTCTGACTGGTAGGTTGCCTGGACAGCCTGATTGGCTAGTGAGGCCTGAGTGAAAAGAACGCCTCCCATAGGGTTACACTATGCTCAAAAACACAGTACAATAATTCCTAAGCCTGCCCCCCCCCACACAAAGATATTTTCTAAATCAACAGATATATGCATTTCAATAGCATTTGCCCCTGGCTCCAATACAAACCCTGCTATCTTATTGCACTCCATAGGCACTTTCCCTTCTTCCCCCTCTACACAATGTCACTAGCTAGGGTGCACCACCCACTATACTGTGTGGTGTGGAGTGATTCCCTGTCACACAGGTGGAAAGGTTTCCAGAATATTAACAATTAAAATAGACTTAAAGATAAAAAGGAGATGTTTGTAAAACAAATTTCTAAACTGTCGTATTAATAAAAATCCCAGAGGCAGATATTGGGGAGAAAACTTAAACATCATTAAAGCAGAACAAGCCACAGCCAAGCTCACCTAACCAACTCCTCACATGATCCTGTTTCCACAAATCCTCACACTGAAAGCCTGTGAGTCCTCACTCCTGAGGGGCTCAGTTGAACTGCTTAAAAGCATCTAGTTCCTTGTCCTCATTCCTTTTATACCTCTCTGCTTCCTCCCATTGCTTCCTGGGATTAAAGGTGTGTGTCCTCCCCAGGCAAAGACATGTGACCATAGGTGTCAGGATTAAAGGTGTGTGCTATCATGCCTGCCTCTGTTTGCAGTGTGGCCTTGAACTCACAAAGATCCAAATGAATCATGCCTCCTGAGTGACAGGATTAAAGGTGTGTCCCAAAACAGTCTGGCCTCTATGTCTAACTAGTAGATGGCTCTGTCCTCTGATTCCCAGATAAGTCTTATTTGCTAGAGAACAAATAAAATATTTTCACAGATGTTTGTTCTGTGACTTCACATTGAGATCAGGTGAACTGAATGTACTTTTTATCTAGTGGTAACAGGGAATTCAGACAACCAGAAAAGAAAGCATGAACCAGATCACAAACAAGAAAATAGGCTTTTCTCCCATCAGATACTTGGGTGATGGCTCCATTGCTTTAGGAGATTTAGTCCTAAAATTCAGAGCAAACTCTTAGCAAATGAATAATACTAAAGATTAGTCTTCATGGAAAGTTGAATGTTTTAAGCATAGTTGAGCTAGGAAGGAATGTGTTTGCAAGCACTATTTTTAGCCAAGACATTTTCCTCCATTAGCAGGTGAAAACAAAACAAAATACTGCATTATTCAAGATTCTCTGCATGAACAGGACTGGTAGAATGAACTTTCTATGTATGTAGAAAGTGGATTTTTTAGTATGTCTCACAAGCTATGGTAAAGCTAGTCCAACAATGGCTGCCTACCCTAGAAATATGAAGAGATCAATTGTTGTTCATTCCATGAGGGAGGAGATCTCAGCTGGTCTTCAGCATACACCAAAACTCTAAGGAAGTAGCCTCTAAGGCTAGTAAAGAATGAAGTTGCTATCCAGTTCTAGGACAAGCAGGCAAAGAGAGAACTTCCTTCTTTAATACCCTTCATATATGTAGGCTGACACCAAGAGCTGCTATCCAGATTAAAGGTGCATCTTATTCTTTGTTGTGAAAGAACCAAGCAGTCATCATAACAAGCTACTCAGTCTTCTCTCAGAGATCAGATCTCAATTTCAATTTCTTGAGAATTAAGTAAGCAGTTTCTGGGAGGGCTATGATTTATTCCTTTCTGCACATACTCTGACTGCTTAAGGTTCAGTCAACTGTTTACTGTCTGGGACCCCTCACCAACTTAGAGCTTTGTGCACGGGTCAATGAGAATGTGCAAAGCCAGACAGCCTTATGGCAGCTTAAGGACAGAGCCTGGGCCACTGAGTCAGCCCCCACAGTCAGAACGTGCAAGGCCAGCCATCCTCCAGGGGAGCTCAAGAAGAAAGCCTGGGACTTGTTAAAGCCTGCCCCAAAATGATAACTGTATCCCCCAACCATTAAATTCAAAGGTGACACACTCTCATCCAATCATATGATGCCAAGGCTTGTACCACCCTGATTATGGTTTTTCCAATAATAAGCCCCTTCCTCCCCATCCTCCTTCACCTGGCTAGCCAGTGTGTTGGACATGGACCAAGCTTGGGCTTTCTCGTTATCAATAAACCCCTGTTTGTTTTGCATCAGATATTGGCTTTATGGTGGTCTTGCTGGGGTCTCACTATGCGGCTACAACTTCTGATTGAATTTTTGGTGTTTTCAAGACAGGGCTTTTCTCTGTAGTCCTAGAACTCAGTCTGTAGACCAGGCTGGACTCAATCTCAGAAAATCAAACTGCCTCTGCTTACTGAGCACTGTCATGTGCATGTGCTTACTGATGTGCATGACCACCAAGCAGCTGAAGGTGGGTATCACCTGAAATGATCCAGATTAAAGATGGGTCTTTGTTGTTGTTGTTGTTGTTGTTGTTTTCAAGACAGGGTTTCTCTGTGTAGCTCTGTGTAGTCTATCATGGAACTCATTCTGTAGACCAGGTTGGCCTAGATCTCACAGAGATCCACCCGCCTCTGCTTTCTGAGTGCTGGGATTAAAGGTGTGTTAAAAAAAGGGGTCTTCTCCAGGTGGTGGTGGCGCACGCCTTTAATCCCAGCACTCAGGAGGCAGAGCCAGGCAGATCTCTGTGAATTTGAGGCCAGCCTGGGCTACCAAGTGAGTTCCAGGAAAAGGAGCAAAGCTACACAGAGAAAACCTGTCTCAAAAAAAAAACCAAAAACCAAAAAACAAAAAAAAAAGGGTCTTCAACTTTAAATCTTTAATAAAAACCTCTTACATGTGCACCCAACTCTTTGGGTTTTAGTTATTCCAGACTAAGTCAGTTTTATTACCATGAATAGCCATCACAACAGATGGGACAGATAAATTGAAAAAGATTTCTTACCTGAAGGAGGCAAGGTGAGAATGTGAGTTATTTCTAAAGCAATGCTTTTCCTAAACAAAAGAATTGTGAGGACATTAATTAGTTAATTTGGACATGTTTATGTAGAGTTCTCCCTCTTCCTCAGCATGCTCAGTTAACAAATACACTTCTGAACATTATCACAATGTACAAGCAAAGACACTGTTACTTCAAACTCATGCAGAAACGTATAAATTGTAAAAATGATCAAATGAAATGCCTCTGACATGTTCATCTTGCACCACAAGGTCTTCCTGAAAATCAAGCAAATGACACAGTGAAAATCGATGGTTTTGGAACCTATGTGACTGTCAATCTTGATGTTTAATCTAAAAGGTAACATACCAATGCCACAATTCTCCCATATATGAAAGATAGAGAACACTAATACAGAAAGCATCAAGAAGAATTCACCTAACAGCACTGTTTGCTCTGCTGCTAGATGAACAGTTATGATGAGCTCTATTAACCTTAGAACAAAGGCTTGGGAGGAGGCCACAACTGATTCCATGCAAGACCAGAAGAGTTCACTTTAACTAGCCCTGGAAGCTGTCTGTCGCAGGGCTATGACATTACTGGAGAGAATCCCATGCTTTTCTTTTTTAAACTTTTTAAAAATAATTTTAACTATGTGGTGTTTTTCCTGTATGTGTCTGTAAACAGTAACTAAAGGACCAGAAGGCAGGAAATGCCTGGTATTAGATTGATAGCAAATGATTAGCTACTTGCAGGTCCTGGGCATGGAACCTGGACCTCAGAATAAGAAAACCTAGTGCTCTTTTGTTTGTTTGTTTGTTTTTGTTTTTTGTTTTTAGAGACAAGGTTTCTCTGTGTAGCTTTGTGCCTTTCCTGGAACTGGCCTTGGAGACTAGGCTGGCCTCAAACTCAGAGATCCGCCTGCCACTGCCTCCCGAGTGCTGGGATTAAAGGTGTGTGCCACCACCGCCCAGCTCCTAGTGCTCTTAATTGCTGAGCCATCTATCTACTCCCTTTTTGAATTTAAAATTGTGGTGATATTTTATTTGTGCTAAAATGTGATTTTATTTGTATGTTAATAAATAAATTTTCCAGGGGGTCAGAGCTCATAGCAAGCCATAGCAGAAGCTGGGCAGTGGTGGCACATGCCTTTAATCTGTTCACATGGCAGGCAGAGTCTGTGTGTTCAAAAACACATCCAACATGAAGACACATGCCTTTAATCTCAATACCAACCATAGAGACCTGGAGGTCTGTATAGACAGGCAGTTAAGAGGAGGTAATTTGGTTGGGTTTACAACCAATGAAATGCAAAACATAAATTCAATAAAAAGACAAACACACAGGAAGTAGGTCTCTCTTTCAGAGGAAGGACAGCAGCGGCAGTAGGTGGTAAAGAGGCGGTCTTGGTCTCAACTCTTAGGTAGTGTTCTCTGACCTCTGGGGCTTTTAAATCTGCATTTGGCTCTGTGTTTCTTAATTAATGAGACCGTTACATCCACATTATTACAATTATTTATTTAATTTGTTAATTAAAAGATATTACATCACATTTCTTTCCAAATCACTTCCAAATTCTTCCTTGTTAGGTATGAGTGAATAAGTATGCTGAAATACATGAATACAACCTGCTGTGTCTATTTTTATTAGTTGTACACATATATGGATAATTGGCTGATCATGTTATAATAGATGAACAATTGGGGGGGTATGTCCTCCCTGGCTGAGAATCATTCTCTCAAATGAAGAAGAATTTCACTTTATAATCAGCATCAGCCTGACTCTGCTGTGTTGGATAAGAAAAATAATCAAGAATAGAAAACTTAGAGTGGAAAATATAGTAAAAGTTAAGAGTGCTAAAGAATTTTTAAGAACATCCAGCTTCCATTCCCAGTGTATATAGAAGCTAACTACTATCTGTAACTCCAAAATGAAGAACTTCAATATCTTCTCGATTTTCTGGAAACTTCCACAATAAAAATTATTTTTTAAGCTGTGTGTGGTAGTGCATTCCTTTTGTACCAGAACACCGGACACAGAGGTATAAAGATCACTGTGAGTTTTGTAGCATGTGATAGTCTACACACACACACACACACACACACACACACACACACACACATACATACACACACACACACATAAACAAACACAATGAGTGAAAAAGAACAAAAGTGAATAACATTCAAAAAGAAAAATTTTATAACTAGGAAAATACATCACTTCTTAAAGTAATTTTCGGTCTCCGCTTCTGACAGCAATAGAATTGTATTTAAAAATAAATATGGCCAAGCATGCAAGCATATGCCATTAAATCTAGCCACTGAGAGAAAATGATCATTTGACAGAGGTCCACCACCTTATCATGGAACATAAATTTCTCATCAAGAGTTGGGGGTTGCCGGTGAGTGGTGGCTCACGACTTTAATCCCAGCACTTGGGAGGCAGAGCCAGGTGGATCTCTGTGAGTTCGAGGCCAGCCTGGACTACAAAGTGAGTTCCAGGAAAGGCGCAAAACTACACAGAGAAACCCTGTCTCAAAAGAACAACAAAAAAAAAAAGAGTTGGGGGTTACCAGGTGAACAAGGTCATAAAGTAAGAAATACACAGCAGCATTCTCTTATAAAAAGAAAATGGTATACAAGTGATTGGACCCAAGGAGGACCTGAAGGCACATGAAACCTACATGAAAGAGTTGCCCAAATATTTCATTTCTGCTCCTGTTACAATACCTTCTGCTGCGAAGCATGAGCCTTAACCTAACCCAAACCCTAAATTAAACCTAACCCAACTCTAACCTAACCCTAACCCTAACCTAACCCTAACCCAAACCCTAAACCGAACCCTAACACTAACCCTAACCCAAACCCTAACCTAACCCTAACTCTAACATTAACACTAACAACACAAACCCAAACCCCCTGACCCTGATGTGCTGACTCTGACCCATTGACCCTGATGCACTGAACTTGACTATAACCATTAACTCTAACCCTAACCACAAGCTCCCCCTTCCCTAACCCTAACCCTAACCCTAACCATAACCATAACCATAACCTAACCCTACCCTAACCTTAATCATTAACCTCCTGACATGATCCCTAAATGTTAATGCTAACCCTAACTTAACGCTAACACTAAACCTCAGTCTGAAATGTAGTGATGCTCCAGAGAAAGGAATACTAGGAAATGACATCCAGAATGTAATGATCCTCTAGAGAATGGAATCCTGGAAGATAAAGTCCCACATGTAGTGATGTTGTAGAGAAAGGCATCCTAGGAAATGAAGTCCAGATTGGACTCATGCTATAAAGAAAAGAATTTTAGGAAATGAAGTCCATTATTTAGTGATGCTGGAGAAAAGAGCATCCTCGAAATGTACTCATGCTATAGAGAAAGGCATCCTGGGAAATGAAATGTAGAATGTACTGATGCTGTCAAGAAAGGCAACCTGGGAAAATAAGTCCAGACTGTCCTGATGCTATACAGAAAGGCATCCTGGGAAATACATTCCAAATGTACTGATGCTAAAAATATGCACCCTGGGAATAGAAGTGCAGAATGTAATGCTGCTCCCAAGAAAGGCATCCTGTTAAATAAAATCCATATGTAGTGATGTTGTAGAGAAAGGTATCCTGGGAAATGAAGTCCAGAATGTACTAAAGCTATAGAGAAAGTCATTCATGTAATTGGAGTCCACTATGTAATGATGCTCTAGAGAAAGGCAATGCTGGGTAATATAGTTTGAAATGTAATGATGCTCTAGAGAAAAGCATCCTGGGAAATGAAGTCCAGAATGAAATAATTTTGTAGAGATTGGGACTCTGGAGAATGAAGTCCCAATACTAGTGATTCTGTAGAGAAAGGCATCCTGCAAACTAAAGTCTGAATGTACTGATTCTATAGAGAAAGGCATCCTGGGAAATGACACCAGAATGGACTCATGCTATAGAAAAATGCAACCTGGGTAATGGAGTTCAAGATGTAGTGATACTCTAAAAAAAGGCATCCTGGTAAATGAAGTCTAGAATGTAATGATACTCTAGAGATAAAAACCCTGGTAAATAAAGTCTCCAAAGTACTGATGATATAGAGAAAAGCATCCTGGAAAATGAAGGAAGGACTCATGCTATAAAGAAATGCAGCCTGGGTAATGGAGTCCAGGATGTAGTGGTGCTCTAAAAATGGCATCCTGGTAAATGACGTCTAGAATGTAATGATGCTCTAGAGATAGGGACCTTGGGAAATGAAGTGCCACATGTAGTATGCTATAGAGAAAGACATCCTGGAAAATGAAGTCCAGAATGCAAAAATGCTCTATAGAAAGGCATTCTGGGAAATGAAGTCCCACATATATTGATGCTGTATAGAAAGGCATAATGTGAAATGAGGTCCGGAATGTAGTGATGCTCTGGAGAAAGGGAACATGGGAATTGAATTGCAACTGTACTGATGTTGTAGAGAATGGCATCCTTGGAAATGTCCAAATGTAGTGATGTGCTAGAGAAAGACATGCTGGGAAGTGAAGTCCACAGGTACTGATATTCTAGAGAAAGGCATCTTGGAAAATGAAGTCCATAAGTTAGTGTTCCTATAGAGAAAGGCATCTTGGAAAATGAAGTCCATATGGTAGTGTTCCTATAGAGAAAAGCATCTTGGGAAATGAAGTCCATAATGTAGTGGTGCAATGTAGAGAGGCATCCTGGGAAATTAAGTTCATATGTAATGACACTATAGAGAAAGGCATCCTGGGAAATGAAGTTCAGAATGTCCAGATGCCGTAGAGAAAGGGATCCTGGGAAATGAAGTTCAGCATGTACTGATAATATAGAGAAAGTCTTCCTGGAAAATGAATTTCTTATGTAGTGATGTTGTGGAGAAAGGATTCCTGTGGAATGAAGTACCCCATGTAGTGATGCTGTGGAGAAAGGAATTCTGGAAATGAAAGTTGTAATGTACTGATTCAATACAGAAAAGTATCCTGGGAAATGAAGTCCAGAATGCAATGGTACTCTAGAGAAAGGTATTCTACTAAATGAAGTTCAAATGCAATTATGGTCTAGAGAAAGGCATCCTGGGAAATGAAATCCATATGTACTGTTGTCTATAGGAAAAACATTCCTGGGAAATGAATTCTAAGTGTAGTGATAATATAAAGAAAGGGATCCTGGAAAATGAAAGCCAGAATGTAGTGATGCCTTAAAGAAAGTCAATCTGAGAAATGTAGTTCAAATGTAGTGATACTGTAGAGAATGGCATCCTGGGCAATGAAGTCTAGAATATAGTGATGCTCTAGAGAAAGACATCCTAGGAAATGAAGTCCACATGTATTGATGCTGTAGAGAAAGCATCCTTGGAAATGAAGTCAAAATGTACTGATTCTGTAGATAAAGGTATGCTCAGGAAATGGAGTTTGAAGCATAGGGAAGGTATAAAGAGGAAACAGTAAGTTTCCTTCTGATCCAAGAGGCATGATGAGAAATGTAGTTTGGAATAGATGGACAATACAGAGAAAAGCATCCTGGGAAATGGAGTCCAACACATAGTGATGGTATAAGAAAAAAGCAACCTAGGAAATCATCCAAGAGGCATGATGGGAAATGGAGTTTCTAATACACAACTAATACAAGGAAAAGCAACCTGGGAAATGAAGTCCAAAACGTAGAGACGCATAAACTTAACATAATCCTAACCCTAACCTCCTGACCCTGACTGCCTGACCCTGACTTCTGCCCTCACACTTCTGAAGCACCACATTACTGCAGAAGGTCAAGGCCACATGCTGAGGGCTCTAGACACATGCTAAGGAAAAGAAGAAATTCCCGATAAACAGGACATCTGGAAAATGAAGTCCAAAATATCATCACACTGTAGAGAAAGGCATCTTGGGAAACAAAGTCCTTATGTACTGATGCTATGGAGAAAGGCATCCTGGGAAATGAAGTCCATAACATGCTGATGCTGTACAGTAAGGCATCCTGGGAAATGATGTACAGAATGTACAGATACTATAGAGTTAGGCATCCTGGAAAATGAAGTCCAGAAGGAAATGATGATACAGAGAAAGGGATCCTGGGAAGTGAAGTCCTGCATGTAGTAATGCTGTAGAGAAAGGGATCCTTAAAAATGAAGTCCTGCATGTAGTGATGCGGTAGAGAAAGGCATCCTGGGAAATGGAGTCCAAATGTAGTGATATATAGAGAAAGGCATGCTGGGAAATGAAGTCCACTATGTAGTAGTGTTATGGAGAAGAGATCCTGGAACATGAAGTCCAAAATATAGTGGTACTACAGATAGCCATCCTAAGAAATGAAGTAAATAATGTACTGATGCTCCAGAGGAAGGCATCATGAGATATGGAGTCTGAAATGTAGTGATGCTCTAGAGAAAGGCATCCTGGGAAATGATGTCCAGAATATTGTGATGATATAAAATCATCCTGGGAAATGAAGTCCAAATGATGATGTAGTGAAAGGCATCCTGGGAAATTAAGTCCAAAACACTAATGCTATACTGAAAGGCATCCTGGAAATTTAGCCTAGTTGCATGATGGGAAATATAGATTATAATAGACAACACAGAGAAAGGCATCCTGGGAAATGGAGTCCAAAACATACTCATGGTATAAAGAGGGTTAAAATAGTTTCCTTCTGCCCCAAGAAGCATGCAGGGAAATGTAGTTTTTAATAGATGACTACTCCAGAGAAAGGCATCCTGGGAAATGGAGTCCAAAGTATACTGATGGTATAAAGAGAAAACAGGAAGTGTCCCTATGACACAAAAGCACAGGACACAGGACACCAGCTAAGGGCACAGGAAACCTGCAGAGATCACGGAGACATCTGCTGCAGACACAAGACACCTACAGACGGTGTGAGGTACCTCCTGAAGGCAAAGGGATGCATGTAAAGCAAACCACTAACCCGAAATCTAACCCTAACCCTATATCTAATTCCTAACGCTAACCCTAACTGCTGTGGGATGTATGGCAAATGTGTTGCTGATTAATCAATAAAACACTGATTGGCCGTTGGCTAGGCGGGGCAAGGAAGAGAATAAAGCTGGGAAGTGGAAGGCTGAGTCAGAGAGACACTGCCAGCTGCCACAATGAGAAAGAGCTTGTGAAGATGCCGGTAAGCCATGAGTCACTTGGCAAGGTATAGATTTATAGAAGTGGATTAATTTAAGCTATAAGAACAGTTAGCAAGAAGCCTGCCATGGCCATTCAGATTGAAAGCAACATAAGTCTCTGTGTTTACTTGGTCGGGTCTGAGAGGCTGTGGGACTGGCAGGTGAAAGAGATTTGCCCTGACTGTGGGCCAGGCAGGAAAACTTAAGCTACAAATGGCGCCCAACGTGGTGGCAAGAGTTTCCATCTAAAACCTGAGAAAAGATTCTAAAATGGAGCTAAAAACAGTTCCTAACTGTCTCTCTCAAATGAGCTGCAGCTGCCGGTTTGAGCTACTTGTGGGTTCCTGGCCTGCATGCTCGACCTGCCGTATGGCGGAAATGAGGCCTCTGCAAGTGGCACATTAAGCTGCATGGTGGATTTAGACTTTGCTAGCACAAAACAAAACAAAACAAAAAAAAGAGGTTTCTGGACTACACGCTGCTTGGATAAAAGCATAGACCCACAATAGCTCCCAGAACTGGTGGTAAAGTACCATGGCCATGTTGGGAAGCTGAGGTGGGTGGAGCCAGCAGCCACAGCTGCTGCAGTTTAAAGTGATAGATTCACAATAAGACAGATTCAGATGTAGTAGTTTACAATGTGTGTGAAAATGTACGTAGGCTTGGAAGAGACAGAAAAAGGAATATATACAGTTGTATAAATAAATACATAGTTTTTAAAAATAAAGTCTTTAAAGAGACAGTAAAGGTAATATAAAAAATAAGCCACGTAAAGATGAATATTACACAGAGAATCTGGATTGTGTTGTCTTTGGGATTTTTAACTGCAGAGAGATATTTGATTGTAAAGGAAGCTGAGTTAAACCAATATGCATATTTTAAAGATATCTTGACTTCAAAATTTTGATGTAAGGATATGGTACTTTGGAAAGGAGACTCTGTTTTTGTTCCCACAGAAAGCCAGAGGCTATGGATTTGTTCAAGATTAAGATACATCAGGTTTGACCAGCCAAGACCCCATGAAAGGTCACCGATGACACCATGGCCCAAATCATCCAATATCCAGAATGGTTTCAAGGGAACTGGCTCAGACGATACAGCCTCATGGACTATTCCATAATTCTAAAATTTTCTTTGGTTCCCCATAAGATACAGCGCCCCCCTCCAGCAGGAAGTAGTAAGAGAAGCTACGCCCAAATTCCCAAATTATATGTAATTTTACTTTGTTAAGGTTAAAACCTTCCTTTTTGAAAAAAAAAAAAAAGAGGGAAGTGCTGTGGGATGTATGGCAAATGTGTTGCTGATTAATCAATAAAACACTGATTGGCCGTTGGCTAGGCGGGGCAAGGAGGAGAATAAAGCTGGGAAGTGGAAGGCTGAGGCAGAGAGACACTGCCAGCTGCCACAATGAGAAACAGCTTGTGAAGATGCCGGTAAGCCATGAGTCACGTGGCAAGGTATAGATTTATAGAAGTGGATTAATTTAAGCTATAAGAACAGTTAGCAAGAAGCCTGCCACGGCCATACAGTTTGAAAGCAACATAAGTCTCTGTGTTTATTTGGTCAGTTCTGAGAGGCTGTGGGACTGGCAGGTGAAAGAGATTTGCCCTGACTGTGGGCCAGGCAGGAAAACTTAAGCTACACCTAACCCTAACCCATAAACCAAAATCTAACAAATGACCCTAAATCAAACCACTAACCATAACCTTAACCCAAAGCTAACCACTAACCAAAAAATCATAAACCTAACATCTAACCCTAAATCTAAGAACTAACCCTAACCATAACCCCAAATCTAACCACTAACAACTAAAACTATCCTTAACCTTAAATCTAACCAATAACCCTAAATCTAAAAACTAACCACTAATCATAAACCTAACCTCTAACCCTAAATATAAGAACTAACCATAGCCATAGCTCTATATCTAACCACTAACCTCTAAAACTAACCCTAACCCTAAATCTAACCACTAACCACTAACCCTAACCCTAACCACTAATCCTAAATCTAAAAACTAACCCTAACCCTAAATCTAACCACTAACCTCAAATCGGACCACTAACCACTAACCATAACCCTAACCACTAACTCTAAATCTAATAATTAACACTAAATCTAAACACGAACTCCCTCTACCCTCACCCTAAAAACACAAAATCCTTAAACCTAACCAGAAGCCCCTGACCATAACCCATGACCCTAACACTAACCATAACCCTTAAATTTTACCTAATGCCTTGACACTACACCCTGGACCATGACAATAAAAACCTGTATCCCTAACCTAACCCTAACCTCAAAACTTGTAATCCTAACCCTGATCCCCTGACTCTGACCCCCTGACCCTGACCCCCACCCTCCCACTGCTAAGGCACCACAAACCTGCAAAAGTTCAGAGTCACCTGCTGAGGCCCTACACCTGGTGAAGAAAAGGGGAAACTCCTGGGGATACAGGACACCTGGGAAATGGAGTCCGAAATGTCACGGTGCTGTGGAGAAAGGCATCCTGGGAAATGGAGTCCAGAAAGTACACACACTATAGAGAAAGGCATCCTGGGAAAGGAAATCCACATGTACTGATGCTGTAGAGAATAGCATCCTGGGAAATTAAGCCCACTATATAATGATGCTATGGAGAAAGGTATCCTGGGGAATGAAGTCCTAAATGTTATGGTGCTTTAGAGAAAGGCATCCTGGGAAACAAAGTTTAAACCTGGTGATGCAAAGAGAAAGGCATCCTGAGAAATGAAGCCCATATATAATAATGCTCTGGAGAAAGGCATCCTGGGAAATGGAGTGCAAATGTAGTGATGATACAGAGAAAGGCATGCTGGGAAATGAGTTCATTATGCAGTAGTGTTATGGAGAAGGGATCTTGGAACATGAAGTCCAAAATATAGTGGTGCTACAGATAGGCATCCTGAGAAATGAAGTAAATAATGTACTGATGCTCCAGAGGAAGGCATCATGAGATATAGAGTCTGAAATGTAGTGATGCTCTAGAGAAAGGCATCCTTGGAAATGAAGTCCAGAATGTACTGATGCTGTAGAGAATGTCATCCTGGGAAATGAAGTCCAAATGATGATGTAATGAAAGGCATCCTGGGAAATGTAGTCTAAAATGAAGAGACACAATACAGGAAGGCATCCTGGGAAATGAAGTCCAAAACACTGATGCTATATTTAAAGGCATCCTGGAAATTTACTCTAGTTGCACGATGGGAAATATAGCTTATAATAGACAATACACAGAAAGGCATCCTGGGAAATGGAGTCGAAATCATACAGTTGGTATAAAGAGAGAACAGGAAGTTTCCCTATGAACAAAAGCACTGGACACAGGACACCAGCTAAGGGCAGAGGACAACTGTAGAGATCATGGAGACATCTGGTGAGGACACAGGACACGTGCAGAGGGCCTGAGATACCTCCTATCTAACCACTAACACTAAATCTAACCACTAACCATAACCCTAACCCTAAATCTAACCACAAACACGATCTACCATAACCCTAAATCTAAGCACTAACCCCAAATCTAACAACTAACCCTAAATCCAAACACTAATCCTAACCCTAAACAAAACCACAACCACAAATTCCCCCAAACTTAACCCTAGAAATCCGTATTCTTGAACCCTAACCAAAACACTCTGACCATAACCCCTGACACGAAATCTAACCCTAACCCTTAAAACTAAAGACCCTACACCCAGAACAATAAAAATAAAAACCCATAACCCTGACCTATCCTAACCCTAAAAACCCTTAAACCTTAATCCTAACCCTAGCCCCCTGACCCTGACCCCCACCCTAACACTGCTGAGGCACAATAACCCTGCAGAAGGTCAGGGTCACCTGCTGAGTCCCTACACCTGCTGAGGGCCCTGGACACCTGCTGAAGAAAAGGGAAACTCCTGAGGACAAAGGACACCTGGGAAATGGATTCCAAATGTCATGGTGATGTGAAGAAAGGCATCCTGGGAAATGGAGTCCAGAATGTACTCATGTTATAAAGAAAGGCATCCTGGGAAAGGAAATCCACATGTACTGATGCTGTAGAGAAAGGCATCCTGGGAAAGGAAGTCCATATGTAGTGATGTTATAGAGAAAGGCATCCTGGGAAATGAAGTCCATATGTTCTGAAGCTATAGATTGAGGACCTGGCCCTTAGCACCCATGACTGAGCACACAGCATTGAGCACACAGAAATCAAGACTGAAAATCTGAGGCTGAGCACCCAGGACCAGCACATGGGACTGAGGACCTGAGGTACTGACCACATAGAAATCAGGACTGACCATGAAGAGCCCATGACTGAGTACCCAAGACTGAGTACCGAGATATCAAGACTGAGCATCTTGGACTGAGCACCCAGTAACAACCATCTGAGACTGAGCATGGAGCACCCGTGACTAAGCACCTAGGCCTCAGTATCAAGTACCAAAAATGAACATTCAGAATCTAGGACCGAGCACCAATCACCCAAGACTGAGCACTTGGGATTGAGCACCCAGAACCCAGGATTGAGCATCTGAACCTGAGCACTGAGCACCAAGCACATAGGACTGAGCACCCAGGACTGAACATGCAGAAAACAGGACTGAGCACCCAGCACTGCAGCCTGAGCACTGAGAAGCAGGGGTCGTGTCCCCATGTGTATGCTAATTAGGTGCAGTGTCTCTACCTATATGGTAATCAGCGGCAGGACCTCCCCAGGATGCTAATTACAGGCTTTTTCTCTTGGGCTTATGCTAATTAGGGTCAGAAAATCCACAGCATGCTGATTAGAGGTGCTTTCCTCAGGTTTATGCTAATTAGAGGCTAGTTCCATCGGTTTATGCTAATTAGAGATGGGCCATCCTCTAGTGTGCTAATTAGAGGCTTGTTCCATGGGTTTATGCTAATTGGGGCGGAGCTTTCCAGAATATGCTAATTAGAGGTGCTTTCCACAGGGTTATGCTAATCAGGGGTGGGGCTTTACACAGTATGCTAATTAGAGGCCTTTCCACAGGGTTATGCTAATTAGAGAACCTTTCCAAAGGTTTATGCTAATCAGGGGTGGGACTTTTCTGCATATGCCAATTAGAGGTGCTCACCACAGGTTTATGCTAATCAGGGGCAGGACTTTCTGCAGCATGCTAATTAGAGGCACTTTCCACAGTTTTATGCTAATCAGGGGTGGGGCTTTCCACAATATGCTAATTAGAGGGACTTTTCACACATTTATGCTAATCTGGGGCAGGACTTTCTGAAATATGCTAATTAGAGGCACTTTCCACACGTTTATGCTAATCAGGAATGCAGCTTTTCTGCAGTATGCTAAGACTGAGCACCAGGGACTCATGAGCCCCGGCTCCAAAAAGTAGTGGTGGAAAAGAGAATGGCATCCTGGGAAATGGAGTCCAACATGTACTGATGCTGCAGAGAAAGTCATGCTGGGAAATGACCTGAGGGGCATGAAGGGAAATGTAGTTTGGAATACTCAACCAGTACTGAGAAAGGCATGCTGGGAAATGACCTGAGGGGCATGATGGGAAATGTAGTTTGGAATACACTAACAATACTGAGAAAGGCATCCTGGGAAATGGAGTCTAATCCATGCTGATGGTGTCATAAAAGGCATCCTGGAAAATGACCCAAGAGGCATGATGGGAAACATACTTTGAAGAAGTGTCAATGTAGAGAAAGGCAAGCTGGGAAATAAATTCCAGAACATAGAAACACCTGACCCTAACCCTAACCTTAACCTAACCGAACCCCTGAACCTGACCCTAACCGTAAACCTAAGCCCAACACTGACCCCCTGACCCTGAACCCCTGACCCTAACCCTGACCCCATGACCATGATCCCCTGACCCTGACTCCCATTCTCACATGATTGAGGGCACAAAAAACCTGCAGAAGTTCAGTGTCACCTGGTGAGGGCCCTACACTTGCTGAAGATAAGGGGAAATTCCGTAGGATACAGGACACCTGGGAAATGGAGTCCATAATGTAATGATGCTATAGAGAAAGGCATCCTGGTAAATGAAGTCCAACTGCAGTGATGCTCTAGAGAGGCAATCTAGGAAATGGAGTCCAACACATAGTGATGCTGTAGATAAAGGCATGCTGGAAAATGAAGCCCAAAATGTAATAATACTATAGAGAAAGGCATCCTGGGAAATGATCCCAGAGGTATGATCGAAAATGTAGTTTGGAATAGATGAACAATTCAGAGAAAAGCATTATGGGAAATGGAGTCCAACACCTAGTGATATAAGGAAATGCATCCTATTTACTGTCTATACTAAAAGGCTTTGATAGAAATGTCAAGGGGTGGACCAGAGGACGCCCCCAACTGAATCCATCCCCTGATGCAGCCCTGATGATAAAAGGAAGCTCAGATCTCACCAGAAAACCTCTGTGGGCTCAGAACTACATTTCCCACAAAAACCTTTCTCCATGACAGAACTACTTTTCCCAAGTGCCTTTCCCTACATCATCAGAACTACATTTCCCAGAGTGCCTTTCTCTACATCATCAGAACTACATTTCCCACAGTGTCTTTATCTACATCATCAGAACTACATTTCCCACAGTGTGTTTCTCTACATCATCAGAACTACATTTCTCACAGTACCTTTCTCTGAGTCATCAGAACTACAATTCCCCCCAGTACGTTTCTCTATGTCGTCAGAACTACATTTCCCACAGTGCCCTTCTCTATATCAGAAATACATTTTCCACAGTGTCTTTCTCTATATCAGAAATACATTTCCCACAATGCCTTTATCAATGTCATCAGAACTACATTTCCCACAGTGCCTTTCTTTACATCATCAGAATACTTTATACTGTGCCTTTCTCTGTGTCATCAGAACTAGATTTCTCAGGATGCCTTGATCTGTGTCGGCACAGTACTACAAACTATGTCTCTCAGGATGTCTTTCTGTGTAATGAGCACTTGTCCTGGGAACTACATTGCCCATCATGCCTCTTGGGTCATTCTCTAACCTGTTTTTTCTCTGCACTTGTCCTGGGAATTACGTTTCCCAGGATGCCTCTGGGCATATTTCTGTAGCTGTGTTTATCTGCTGCTTATGTATACTTTAGACTGCATTTCCCAGGAGGCCTTGCTCTACCTTGGCATGGTAGGACAGACTACATTTCCCATCATGCCTCTGGGGTCATTCTCTACCCTGCTTTACTCTACAGCATCACGATGTGTTGGACTCCATTTCCCAGGAGGCCTCTCTATCTTGGTATAGGCCATCTACCACAAATTACACTTCCCAGCATGCCTCCCCCTTCTCAAACACACACACACACACACACACACACACACACACACACACATACACACACACACACACACACACACACACACACACACACAGAGAAACACACAGGCACAGTTGGAGAAACTACATTTCCCATGGTGCATTTGGGATTGTTCCTCAGCCTGCCTTTGTACATTGATTTGCACTACATACTACATTTCAGATCATGCTTCTGGGGCTGTTCCTCAAGTCCCTTTCCCCACAGCATCAGGATGTGGTGGACTCCACTTCCCAACATGCTTCTCTCTGTCTGGGCCATCCACCACAAACTACATTTCCCATCATTCCTCTCGGTAAATTAACTTCCCGGATTTTCTCTACAGCATCATTAGGTATTGGACTCCATTTTCCAGGAAAACTCTGTCTCTATATGGGCACTGTACTAGGAACTAGATTTTCCATGGGGCCTCTCAGGTCATTTCCCAAGCTAACATTCTTTATAGTATCACTGGTTTAGGACTTCATTTCCCATGATGACTTTCTCTAGAACATAACTTTATATGGACTTCACTTCCCAAGATGACTTTCCCTATAGCCTCAGTACATTTTGACTTGTTTTCCAAGTATTTGTTTCTCTACAACATCACTACATGTGGCAGTGCCATAGAGAATGGCATTCTGGGAAATGAAGTCCATATGTAGTGATGTCTTACATAAAGGCATCCTGGAAAATGAAGTCCAGAATACAGTGATGCTATAGAGAAAGGCATCGTGGGAAATGGAATCTAAAGCATACTGATGGTATTAAGAGGCAACAGGAAGTTTCTTTCTGCTCCAAGAGGCATGATGGAAAATGTAGTTTTTAATAGACAATACAGAGAAAACCACCCTGGGAAAAGGAGTCCAACACAGAGTGATGCTATAAGGAAAAGCAACCCAGGAAATCATCCAAGAGGCATGATGGGAAATGTAGTTTCTAATAGATGACCAATCTACAGAAAGGCATCCTGGGAAATGAAGTCCAAAAAATAGAGACACCTAACCCTAAAGTAACACTAACCCTAACCCTAACCCTAATCTAACCCTAACCTTAACCCCCAGATCCTGACACCCTGACCCTCATCCCCACCATCACACTGCTGAAAGCCCAGATACCTGCAGAAGGTCAGTGAAACTTGGTGAAGGTACTGGATACCTGCTAAAGAAAAGGGGAAACTCCTGAGGACACAGAACACCTGGGAAATGGAGTTCAAAAGATCATGGAGCTATGGAGAAAGGCATATTGGGAAATGGAGCCCACAATGTTATGGTGCTATGGAGAAAGGAATCCTGGGTAAATGAAGTCCAGATTGTAGTAATGCTGTAGAGAAAGGCATCCAGGAAAATGAAGTCCATAATGTAATGATGCTCTAGAGAAAGGCCTCCTGGAAAATGTAGTCCCACATATAGTTATGCTGTACAGAAAGGCACCCAGGAAATAAATTCCAAATGTAGTGATATCATATAGAAAGGCATATTGGAATATAAAGTCCAAAGGTACTGATGTCAAAGAGAAAGGTATCATGGGAAATAAAGTCCAGAATGTACTGATGATATAGAGAAAGGCATCCTGGGAAAGTCAGTCTTTTTTTTTTCTCTTTCACTTATTTATTATTTTTTTCTATTATCAGCTTGATACAGTACAAATTCTTATCCTAATAGTGAAATGTTTCATTGAGGCTTGCCCAGTGATTGAGTAAAACCACAACTTATTATAAGCCACAGTCATCCTAGGGTCCCCCCTGCTATGTCACCTCCCTGGTTAACTGGGTTGCAGTTTGATTGTTCATTGCTTTATATCTAGAATCCACTTATGCGTGAGTACATACCATGTTTGTCCTTCTGGAATTTGGTTACCTCCCCCAGGATGATATTTTCTAGAATTAAAAGAAGTCCAAAATATAGTGATGCAGTAGAGAAAGGCATCCTGGGTATGGAAGTCCAGAATATAGTGATGCTGTAGAGAAAGGCATCCTGGGAAATAAAGTGCAAATGTACTGATGCTATAGAGAAAAGCATCCTGGGAAATAAAATCCAAAATGTAATGATAGTTAATCAGCAGTGCTGTGTCCTTACACTGCAAAGAAATGTCACAAAATATGACAGCATCCTCTAATAAGAGTTTTATTTAAGATAAAGGGACAGAGAGTGCTCAGGCCTATAGGAAACACGTGTGTGGAGAAGAAGGAACCGGGAACATGGCGCTGGATTTTAAAGGCTGGCCATGCACAGGTCGATGTCACTACTCCACATGTTCACGTAGATCACATGGCCACATTGCGCGCCTACATTGCCATGCAACGTCACGGATCCTGGTCACGCAAGACACCCTGACCCAGAAATGCCTATATTGACCTTGAACTGGCTAGGCGGAAGTGTCCACCTGGCATATGCAAACCCGCCCAACCGTGGGGGCATGTTGTGAATCCTTCAATGATGCTCTAGAGAAAGGCATCCTGGGAAATGAGTCTGAAATGTATGTAGAGATGCTCTAGAGAAAGGCATCCTGGGAAATGAAGTCCAGAATATAATGATCCTCTAGAAAAAGGGATCCTGGGAAATGAAGTCCCACAAGTAGTGATGCTGCAGATAAAGGCATACTGGGAAATAAAGTACAAGGGTATGGATGCTATAGAGAAAGGCATCTTAGAAAATGGAGACCAGAATGTACAGATGCTGTTGAGAAAGGCATGCTGGGAAATGAAGTCCAACATATATTGATGCTGTAGAAAACGTCATCCTGAGAAATGGAGTTCAGAATGTATGGATGCTATAGTGAAAGTGATCCTGTAAAATGAAGTTTAGAGTGTACTGATGCTGTAGAGAAAGGCATCTTAGGAAACAAAGTCCAGAGTGTACAGATGTTGTAGACTAAGGCATCCTTTGAAGTGAAGTCCAGAATGTTGTGATGCTCTCAAGAATGGCATCCTGGGATATCAAGTTCAGAATATACTGATGCTATAGTGAAAGGTATTCTGGGAAATAAAGTCCAAATGTACTGATGTTAAAAAGGAAGGCATCCTTGAAAATGGAGTCCTGAATGTAGTGATGCTGTAGAGTAAGGCATCTTGAAAAATGAAGTCCTGAATGTATTGATGCTATAGAGAAAGTCATCCTGGGAAATGGTGTCCAGAATGTAATGATGCTCTAGAGAATGTCATCCTCAAAAATGAAGTCTGAAACGTAGTGATTCTCCAGAGACAGGCATCTTAGGAAATGAAGCCCAGAATGTAATAATCCTGTAGAGAAAAGATTCCTGGGAAATGAAGTCCCAGCAGTAGTGAAGCCGTAGAGATAGTCATCCTAGGAAAAGAAGTCCAAATGTACTGATGCTATAAAGAAGGCATCCTGGGAAATGAAGTCAGAATGGACTCATCCTATAGAGAAAGGCATCCTAGGAAATGGAATCCAGAATTTAGTGATGGTGGAGAGAAAGGGATCCTGGGAAATGAAGTCCAGAATGTAGTGATGTTATAGAGAAAAGCATTCTGGAAAATGAAGTTCAGAATGCAGTGATGCTGTAGAAAAAGTCATCCAGGGAAATAAATTCATAATATACTGATGTTGTAGAGAAAGGCATCCTGGGAAATGATGTCCAACATGTAGTGATGCTCTAGAGAAAGGCATTCTGGGAAATGAAGTCCAGAATTCAGTGATGCTATAAAGAACTGCATTCTGGAAAATGAAGTCCGTATATAGGGATGCTCTAGGGCAAGTCATCCTGAAAAATGAAGTCCGAATGTAGTGATGCTTTACAGAAAGACATGTTGGGAAATGAAGTACAAAATGTCATGGTGCTATTGAGAAAAGCATCCTGGGATATGAAGTCCATATATAATGACAATATACAAAAAGGTATCCTGAAACTGAAGTACAGAATGTTGTGATGCTGTAGAGAAAGGCATCCTGGAAAATAAAGTGGATATCTATTCATCCTTTGTGAGTTTCAGAGATGAAACCTGCGGAATCACTTGGTTGCAAGTTACCTAAATGGCACTTAATTGTGTTTTGAAATAATTAATGTATGTGCTGCCATGTGAGTGTCCATATGCCACATGGGAAGTGTAGAAATAAGAGAAAGATTTGTAGGAGTGATATGGGTTCCTAGAGTATGAACTCAGGACACAAGGCTTAGCAGCAACCACTTTACTCACAGAAACTACTCTCTGACATTCATTGTTGTTTGGAGAAAGTGTTATGAAAAAAATATCTGGTCCTAAGAATAAACTAACTCATTCAACAAGCAAGAAAAGACAAAAAGACATACCAGTATATCATTTTTATTCACAAAGAGTATTTATTATTGAATGTCTCCTATTTTCCATTATCTTTAAAAGAAAATTTGTATTCAACCAGAAAAAAACATATTTTACTATTTTAATGTTTAAGTTAATCTTACATCAACATCAATGAGACACCTCTGTTAGAAATGTCTGTGTTGCACAAAGTTGATCATGTCATTTTGATCACCATATGAAGATGAACAAAAGTAGAACCAACAAAGTTGTTTTCTATTCTTCACATTTCTGTCATGGCCTAAAATCCCATAGTCACATATCACACACACACACACACACACACACACACACACACACACACACACACCACACCCCAGATTTTTTTTAAGTAAATGTCACTGCTATTACATTATCTGGTACCTCTATAATTCCCTTAGAAGGCAATACTTTAAGGTATTATGCCAAATAGATAAATGTTGAGGACATGAAGATGCATGGAACGTGAAATAATATATACATATAATAGTACATCAATTTCTATTATAAAATATTCAGCTCATTACTGATTAACTTAAATTATTAAATCTCTTCCAAATAGATGAAAATGTTTCTTTGTGCACACATGTAAGTATTTAATGTTTTTATATACTCTATTAAGTATTTTAACATTAATATTGTTAAAATATTTTGAAAAAATAACAATTATTGGAAGTAAATCATCTACCCTTTGACTTGTATTCAGGAGACTTACACATGAAGATCATGAATTCATATAATATCCATGACTAATAACTGACATTCAAGATATTCTCTCACATTCATTTGTTGATCTGAGAAATTGCTATGACAAATGTTTGGTCATCAGAATAAACTAAATAATTTCACATACAATTAAACGAAAAACAAAAGATACAGCAATATATCATTTTCACTTGCAAATAGGATTTATCATTCAATATCTCCTACTTTGCTTTATTTTTTAATGAAAATATGTTTACAATCTGAAAAGACAGTATTTTATTGATTTAATAATACAACTAATCTTATTTTAGCATCAATGAGACAGCTGTGTTGGAAATGCCTTTCTTGTGCAAGGCTGTAATGTGACCTTGATCACCATATGAAGTTGGACAAAAGTAGACCTCACAAAGTAAATCTCACTGCTATTACATTATAATTCCCTTAAGAGACAATACTTAGGGATGAAGTGCCAAATGCATAACAGATTAGGACATGGAGATGCATGAGATAGAAGAAAATGTTTCTTTGGATACATACATGAAGTATTTAATGATTTTTTATATTATTAAATTAACACCATTAAAATGTACTTTAAGTAAATTGGTTGCAACAACTCTGGGTTTGGTCCCAGATTTTGGCACCAAAACGTGAGATTTACAACTCTGAGGAAAGGTGTCCTGACTACCTGGGAGTCAGAAAACACTTTGAGCAGCTTAGGACAACTCTGACAGCTGGAACTGCAAAGAGACAGTTCAGCCCTGGGGGGCAAGGTATCCTGGACACCTCAAGCTTCTCAGAACAGTAGGTTTTCCCTGAAGGTGTCCTAGACACCTGGAGCTGTTTATCCCATCTCTGATGGCTGTAACTGCTAAGAGACAATCCAGTCCTAGAGGGCAAGGTATCCCAGACACATCAAGCTTCTCAAAACAACAACTCTGGCCTGAAAGGTGTCATGGACACCTTGAGCTGATTAGCCCAACCCTGGAGGGAAGATGTTCTGACTTCCCAGGAAAGACAGGCCTGGAAGTGCTTCAGCAGGGAAGGGTATCCTGACTCTTTAGTAAAGTCAGGCTACACCTGGTGTGATGGCTGATGGTCTCCCTGCAGGAATAGCAATCCTGCTCCTCTCCTGAATAGCCCATACAGCTGAGCTTTGCTCAGCTTCCACTTCAGGGGGCTTCCTAGCAAATCCCTGCTTGCTGTGGGATGTATGGCAAATGTGTTGCTAATTAATCAATAAAACACTGATTGGCCGTTGGCTAGGCAGAAAGTATAGGCAGGGCAAGGAGGAGAATAAAGCTGGGAAGTGGAAGGCTGAGTCAGAGAGACACTGCCAGCCGCCACCATGACAAGCTGCATGTGAAGATCCTGGTAAGCCACGAGCCATGTGGCAAGGGATAGATTTATGGAAATGAATTAATTTAAACTGTAAGAACAGTTAGCAAGAAGCCTGCCACGGCCATACAGTTTGTAAGCAATATAAGTCTCTGTGTTTACTTGGTCGGGTCTGAGTGGCTGTGGGACTGGCAGGTGAGAGAGATTTGCCCTGACTGTGGGCCAGTCAAGAAAACTCTAGCTACAAATGGCGTCCAACATGGTGGCAAGAGTTTCCACCTAAAAACTGAGAAAAAAGATTCTAAAACAGAGCTAAAACCAGCTTCCTAATTATCTCTCTCAAATGAGCGGCAGCTGCCAGTTGGAGCTACTGGCAGGAATGAGGCCTCTGCAAGTGGCACATTAAGCTGCATGGTGGATTTAGACTTTGACAGTACAAAACAAAAAAAGAGGTTTCTGGACTACATGCTGCTTGGATAAAAGCATAGACCCACGATAACTCCCAGAGCTGGCGGTAAACGTAGCCATGTTGGGAAGCTGAGGTGGGCAGAGCCAGCAGCCACAGCTGCTGCAGTTTAAAGCAATAGATTCACAATAAGACAGATTCAGGTGTAATAGTTTACAATGTGTGTAAAAATGTACATAGGTTTGAAAGAGAAAGAAAAAGGAATATATACAGTTATATAAAGAAATAAATAGTTTTTAAAAATAAAGTCTTTAAAGAGACAGTAAAGGTAGTATAAAAAATAAGCCATGTAAAAATGGATATTACACAGAGAATCTGGATTGTGTTGTCTTTGGGATTTTTAACTGCAGAAAAACATTTGATTGTAAAAGCTGTTGAGTTATGCCAAAATGTATATTTTAAAGATACCTTGACTTCAAAATTTGGATATAAGGATATGTTGCTTTGGAAAGGAGTCTCTGCTTTTGTTCCCACAGAAAGCCAAAGGCTATGGAATTGTTCCAGATTAAGATACATCAGGTTTGACCAGCCAAGACCCCCTGAAGGTCTCCAATGACACCATGGCCCAGATGATCCAACATCCAGAATGGTTTCAAGGCTACTGGCTCAGACGATACAGCCTCATGGACTATTCCATAATCCTAAAATTTTCTTTGTTTCCCCATAAGATACAGCGCCCCCCTCCAGCAGGAAGTAGTAAGAGAAGCTACGCCCAAATTCCCAAATTATATGTAATTTTACTTTGTTAAGATTAAAACCTTTCTTTTTTTAAAAAAAGAGGGAAGTGCTGTGGGATGTATGGCAAATGTGTTGCTAATTAATCAATAAAACACTGATTGGCCGTTGGCTAGGCAGGAAGTATAGGCAGGGCAAGGAGGAGAATAAAGCTGGGAAGTGGAAGGCTGAGTCAGAGAGACACTGCCAGCCGCCACCATGACAAGCTGCATGTGAAGATCCTGGTAAGCCACGAGCCATGTGGCAAGGGATAGATTTATAGAAATGAATTAATTTAAACTGTAAGAACAGTTAGCAAGAAGCCTGCCACGGCCATACAGTTTGTAAGCAATATAAGTCTCTGTGTTTACTTGGTCGGGTCTGAGTGGCTGTGGGACTGGCAGGTGAGAGAGATTTGCCCTGACTGTGGGCCAGTCAAGAAAACTCTAGCTACACCTGCTTCTCTGCCTAATGAAATTACAGCTGGGCGGTGGTGGCGCATGCCTTTAATCCCAGCACTCGGGAGGCAGAGCCAGGCGAATCTCTGTGAGTTCGAGGCCAGCCTGGGCTACCAAGTGAGTTCCAGGAGAGGCACAAAGCTACAAAGAGAAACCCTGTCTCGAAAAACCAAAAAAAAAAATTACAAAAATGTAGCAATCTCCTCTGGCTCAGGAGAAAAGTGATACTTTTCAGCTCTTTTGCTCTGTCTACTCAGAAAGGATCTTCTGTTCAGCTCACCCTTGCTCAATCCACTGTGAGACATCTCAGCAATTTTCTTTTGTTCAGATCCCCTTGCAAAATCCACTATGAGATATCTCAGCAAGGTTTTTCTGTTCAGATCCCCCTTGCTCAATCCAACTTGAGACATCTCAACAAGGTTCTTCTGTGCACCAGCGAATGAAAGTCTTGACACCCAAAACACTTTGAGAAAGAGATTAATTTGGGAAGGAGGAGTCAGGATAGTAGTTGCTTCTACCAGGGTGGAGAGAACAACTCACATTTGACCAGGCAGGGCAGTTTATATAGGATGTTTTGTGGATGGAGTCATTCAATCAGTTTTTTTTTTCTGATCAGCAATTGGCCAGTTTTGTGGGCTAAAGAAAGAGATGGTCCTGATTACAGGGACAAATTGTATTTTTTCCACTGGCCTTTCTTAGCTTTTTTACACTAGTTTTAAGCCCAGGGCTCATTTCTTTCACTAACTCTGATTCTAGGGACCAGGAGTGTTATTTTGGCACCAATTTCAGAGTCAGGGCATGTTTCCGTGTTTCATTTCTCTGGCTAGGTCCAAAATACAATTTGTGTTTCCTTCCCTGGTACTGAGCCCTAGAGACAGGATTCTACTATCCTGCTCTGTGATTGGTTGGTTTCACAAGTCAGTTGGCCAGGAGCAGAGATGGCACTGATTTGAGCCAAACTGTTTTTATTTTTTTCAACTGCCTTTATCTGAGTCATCTTTTTTTAGTTCAGGGCTCCCGGGTCATTGTGGGTTTTTTTAACCACAGCCTTTTCCCTACACTTTTGACAAAACAACAATCAATGAATGTACATCATATACCCTTATACTTGTGCTCAGGAAACTGACACACAAGGATCATGAATTCTAATGTATCCATGACTAATTACTGACATTCAAACCAAGCTGGATAACAAACAATATTTCAAGGGAATTTGTGAAAAAATGTTAAAAACAAAATCAAGAACAAAAATCCACCACACTTTCACAAACACCCTTACTTGAAAAGTGTGATCTCATACTGCCTGAGACTTAAATACAAATCAAACACTTAGATGATTGCCATCTAATTCTAATACATTGCAGCAGACAAATACCTCTTACTACATGAAAGTCAAAAAAGATGAACAAAAACCACAGAAGAAATGAAAGAACCACAAAATAAACTTCACTAATTGAATTTGTCACACATATCACCCTTCAATATCTATCTCTCATGTTGCAAAATAGAAGCCACAATGTAGTCTTCACATCAGTCTTTAGTGAACTTGGTTAATAACTTACTTACTTCAAAGCTACAAGGAAAAAGACTTAAAAGAAGGTTTTTTTCCCTTGAAATTGAAAACAATTGTGATGTTTAAAGTCTTACATAAAGTTTACATAAGTAGGGTTTCTTTTCTGTGAGTACCTACATATTTCCTGGTATCAAGATAATATAAAGAGCTTTAAAATGTTGACAGGGGCCGGGCAGTGGTGGCACATGCCTTTAATCCCAGCACTTGGGTGGCAGAGGCAGGTGGATCTCTGTGAGTTCGTGGCCAGCCTGGTCTAACAAAGTGAGGTCCAGAAAAGGTAAAAAACTACACAGAGAAACCCTGTCTCGAAAAACAGGAAAAAAAAAGGAATACTGATTAAAATGTTGACAGGGATAGAGAAATGGCCAAGCCTTTAATACAAGTTAATTTCCTGGACCAAGGTCTGGTTTTCAATGACTTGGAGTAATTCCTGCTATAATAAGGGCCAAGGGCTTAACCTTCTTGGGAACTAGAATGCACATACATATACCCACAGAAATATATAGATATTGCTTAATTAAAATAAAAACAAATATTAAAACTAACTTTCAATCATGAATGTTTTTCTATTATAATTCTGGTACCATGGGTTTTGAGGCATCTAAATGATTACTGAGTTTTCTCTTTCATGAATTGGTCCATGTTTCAGAAAGAAAGCATAGAGCCTCGAAGTTAGAGAAATAAATCATTTTCAGTCTACGATATGATTTGGGAAGATTTAAGAAATGGTACCCTGCTGTAAGAAATCTGTCACTGGGGATTGGCCTGAGAGTTTCTATCTGCATACCATTTCCAATTGACATTCTTCTTCATGCTGCAGGACAAGAATGTGAATTCTTAGCCTCTTGCTTTAACTGCCATGTCTGTCACTTGTTAACATGACACTTTTACAGGGTTCATGTATTGCTCTGGATCCAAGGGCTAAATTAAACACTGTTCTAAGTTCATTTAGATATGATCCATTATCAAAGCAACAGAAAAGCAATGATACACATCTATGAAATTTTACACCAGAATTTATTATTTCATGTATTTGAACAGATGTATGAAATCTAGGAGGGTTACCTTATCATTTAAATTTATAGGCCTTTTATCCATATTAGGTGACAGGTGTAAACAAAATAAAGAGATATCATAATGCTTGAAAAGATTACTGACACATTTTAGATTTTTTTCCAAAATAGTAAATCTTGTGTAATTGAATGTAAGTATGTTGGCTAAAGATCATACCAATTTATATATATTCAGATTTCCTTTGGTATGTTTTTTTTCAGACCTTCAAAGTCTAATGTTATATTCTAAGACTTTAAGATCCCAATTACACACTAAATGTTTTATAGTTATAGGTTTGCTGTATTTTCACTAGGCATTACCACATTGATAATGTTCAAAGGGTTTCTCTCCGGTATGTGTTTTTATATACTTGAAGATGACTGGGGTGTGCAAAGGCTGTACCACACTGTTTAAATTCATAGGGTTTCTCTCAAATATGTGTTCTTCCATGAAACTGAAGAGCAGTGTGATGAGCAAAGTCTTTACCACACTGATTACAATTGTATGGTTTCACTCAAGTATTTGTTCTTTCATGCCTTTGAAGATGTCTGTGATAAGTAAAAGCTTTACAACACTGATTACATACATAGGGTTTCTCTCCAGTATGTGTTCTTTCATGCCTTTGAAGATAACTATGACGAGCAAATGCTTTCTCACACTGATTACATTCCTAGGGTTTCTCTCCAGTATGTGTTCTTTCATGCAATTGAAGAGTACTGTGATGATCAAAAGCTTTACCACATTGATCACATTCATAAGGTTTCTCTCCAGTATTTGTTCTTTTATGCCTTTGAAGAGTATTGTGATAAGCAAAGGATTTACAACACTGATTACGTTGATAGAGTTTCTCTCCAGTATGTATTCTTTTATGCCTTTGAAGAGTATTGTGATAAGCAAAGGACTTACAACACCGATTACATTGATAGGGTTTCTCTCCAGTATGTGTTCTTTCATGTACTTGAAGATGACTGTGATAAGCAAAAGATTTACCACACTGATTGCATTCATGGGGTTTCGCTGCAGTGTCAGGAGCCAAGTAGCCTAAGTGATTCTCATGGGAAAAAGCTGTGTACCTAAACTTCCGTTAACAGTTTCAATAGCAACCATTTTTCAACAAAACCGCAGTATGTACCTTTTGATTAACTTCCTGAAACATGATGGTCTGCTGCATGGTCTGTTGATCAAGCCCTGGAACAAAGAGACCTTTCCCTGAACCCTACCTTACCCTAACTTCCTCCTAGTAACTTTCCATACCCCTATCTACTTCTCCTAGCTCCCAGCATATATAAGCCTTACTCACCTTGCAATAAACGAGACCTTGACATGACTCAGACTGACTTTGTCTTCCTTTATGCACCTGCTCTCCTTTCTCTCTCGCCCCCATTGATCTTTCAGGAGTTGCCTCCTCGGAGGTCACCCAATAACCTGGCCTGCTGGACGGGTCACTCCAGTATGTGTTCTTTCATGGAATTTAAGAGTACTGTGACGAACAAAAGCTTTACCACACTGATTACATTCATAGGGTTTCTCTCCAGTATGTGTTCTTTCATGCCTTTGAAAATCACTACGATGAGCAAATTTTATCACACTGATGACATTCACAGGGTTTGACTCCAGTATGTGTTCTTTTATGCCTTTGAAGAGCACCATTTTGTGCAAAGGCTTTCCCACACTGATTACATTCATAGGGTTTCTCTCCAGTATGTGTTCTTTCATGCCTTTAAATATCACTACTTCGAGCAAAAGCTTTATCACACTGATGACATTCATAGGGTTTCTCTCCAGTATGTGTTCTTTTATGCCTTTGAAGAGCACCATTTTGTGCAAAGGCTTTCCCACACTGATTACATTCATAGGGTTTCTCTCCAGTATGTGTTCTTTTATGCCTTTGAAGAGTATTGTGATAAGCAAAGGACTTACAACACTGATTACATTGATAGGGTTTCTCTCCAGTATGTATTCTTTCATGTACTCAAAGATTACTGTGATAAGCAAAAGATTTGCCACACTGATTACATTGATATGGTTTCTCTCCAGTATGTGTTCTTTCATGCCCTTGAAGATAACTACTATGAGCAAACGCTTTCCCACACTGATTACATTCATAGGGTTTCTCTCCAGTATGTGTTCTTTCATGCAATTGAAGAGTACTGTGACGAGCAAAAGCTTTACCACATTGATTACATTCATAGGGTTTCTCTCCAGTATGTGTTCTTTTATGCCTTTGAAGAGCATTGTGATCAGCAAAGGATTTATAACACTGATTACATTCATAGGGTTTCTCTCCAGTATGTATTCTTTTATGCCTTTGATGAGCATTATGACGAGCAAAGTCTTTACCACACTGATTACATTCATAGGGTTTCTCTCTAGTATGTGTTCTTTCATACCCTTGAAGATGATTGTGATAAGCAAAAGCTTTCCCACACTGATTACATTCACAGGGTTTCTCTCCAGCATGTGTTCTTTTATGTACTTGAATATGAGTGGGGTAAGCAAAGACTTTACTGTATTGATTATATTCATAGTGTTGGTCTCCAGTATGTATTTCTTTATACCTTGGAGGATGACTATGATGTACAAAGACTTGACCACACTGAGTGTGTTCAGATGATTTCTCTGTAGTATGACTTCTTTCATGCCTGCAAGGATAATTGAAACATTTAATAGCTTTGCCACATTCATTACATTGTTGAGTCTTTAAATTTGCATGAATTAATTTTACAATTTTATGTAAATATAAAGAGTTATTTTATCTTTAGTTTTTAACATGTTGTGTATATTCATGTTGTTCCCTGCATTAAGGACGGCTTTGCATATTTGAACATGCCTGTCATAGTAAAATGCTTTACTACCTGGCTCATATTTATGGCATCATTTTTCTCTGAGATTTTTTAATATTTGAAGATAACTGGGAGAATTCAGACATTTACATCACATACTCTATTGATAAACTTTCCTATACTATGATTAATGCTACATTTCCAAAGTGAACCAGAACAAACAGAAGCATTTACACAAGCTTAGTACTCATAGGTCTTTTCTGTGATGTGTTGTTGATTTAATCCAAATTAAGCTGGAAAACTAATTGTTTGTAAATTTATTTATTTTTTTTTTGTGTTTGTAAATTTAAATGTCATTCAACAAGTTTGCTCAACATGGGTCTACTACATGTTTTGTAATTGTTCTGAGATCGAGAGATGTACATTACTTCTTTTCATATCCTTATGTTCATATGGCTGGTATCCAAAGTGACATATGATATAACTATTAAAGAAAGAATAACAACAAGAAGGTTTCCACATTTTATTTACTGTTGGACTTTCTTTTTCCCATCAACATGTAGCATAAGAATTACTATTTCTCTACAACATCCCCACTTTAATTCTTGACTCTAACCAACTATCTAACTAAATTATCAAAGACAGAATACTTTTTGAGTAACAATGCTTTTACTATGGATTATTTGCTTATCAAAAGGTTGTGTACATATTCTTATCATGCATTCAGTGAGTATACCTTTTGTAATTTGAATAGTATGAAATTAAAAGGATTGTTATTTGTACAGCATAGCTCTGATGAAGCTATTATTCAAATGATGATTTCTGTTAAGGCATTGATTCCTTGTCTTCCTTCTTAAAAGAATGACTTGCAAACACAGTTCACTTACCTGTCATTGAGGTATGTGTGTTTATGAGCATGTAATGATCATTAACACATTTTGAGCTGTGTTTATTTACAATGTTTCATTTCATTAAAACTTCCAGATAAGTTAAATATATCCAGAGACCAATTTGTATCAGCTTGCACAAGAAAATTACCTTCCATGTTTTCGAGAATTTTGACAATGTTCTTCAACTTCAAGATCTTCCCAGTTGTAGCCTAAAACATCAAACAAAGAAATGTATGAAATATTACAGGAAACTGAAAAATTTACATTACTATCTTCAGTGATCCTTAGAACCAAGCCTGTTTTATTCACCTCATTCTGCCTCATTCTCAGTCAGAATTACAGAAGAGCATCGATAACCAAGAAACTGTTGTCCCCTTATTTAAATTGTGAAGAAAAATTTACAGTATTACCTATAGCAGTGAGGTTCATAAAGGTCTCCAGCATCACATCTTTGTAGAGATTCCTCTGTGAAGGATCCATCAATGCCCACTCTTCCTGAGTGATGTCGACATGCACATCATTATAGGTCACTGTATTCTAAAATATGCCATACATAAATATGCCATCCATATGTATAAAACAAAAAGCATGATACAACATTGTAAATATGTGCTTCTTTGATAATATAGCCACATAATTCTTGTGAGTGCTACACATATTCTATAACTCAGGCATTACAATGAAACCATCAACTTATTTTACAAAGAAACTGAATAGGAGGTTCACCTCTTTTTTTTTTTTCTGAATGCTTTGAACAGGATATCACCGTGCAAGAGAAATGCCTATTAACAGAGATAGAGAGACAAGCAAACATTTCAACAGTACTGAGCACACATCTGAGAAATTGTATGAACAATTATTAACTACAAGGAAGATTTGTAAGCTGGGTATATCGGCTCATGCCTTTAATCCCAGAACTTAGAAGGTAGAAGCAGGTATGTATTCTTCTAAGGTGAAAGTTAGCCTAGTCTATGCTAACTGTATCTGCACTGAATATTCCATTCAAACAAACAAAACAGATAAGATGAACTCAGATTTTTTTTACTGAAGATCCTACAAAGAGTTCGGCATTCACTCCAGTTCTGTATTAATCTTCCAGAAAACTAATTTGCTCCAGTTTAAACTACTTTAATAAATCTTACAAAAAGGAACTGTGCATTTAAAGAGGTACAAATAGAAAGAAGATAACATTAGCAATATCATTAATGATCATAAATAATCAACACAGGGAAGGAGAGATGGCTCAGAAGTTGTGTGCTCTTACTGGTCTTGCATATAGATAGGCTCAATTATCAGTACTTATATGGGGGACTCACACAACTGTTTATTATTCCAAGCTTGTGGGTTCTAAAACTCTCTTTGGACTACTGTGAGGACAGGTGAACATGTGGTGCATATCCACCTATATAGACAAAAGAATCATATTCATTAAAAAAATTAAAAAAACACAAAAAGTAAGAAGAATGTTACACAATTGTAGTCTAATGATTCAGAAGGCCCAGACATTACATCTAGGAAGAGAATGGTATCTTTTACTGAATTTCAAAATTGAAACTGGGGGGTAAAGCTCAGCAAAACAACATATACTATAGGACCATCCCACAATAATATATATTTAAAAAAAACCTGGAATGTTGAACAACCTTTAATCTCCGCATGTGGGAGCAAGAGTCAGGTGAATCTCTGAGTTGGAGGCCAACCTGGTTTACAGAGCTACTTTTAGGAGAGTCAGAGCTACTCAGTCAAATTTTTTCTTCAGAAACAAAAATGGGAACAACAAAATTTTTAAAAATTCAGGCTAACAAAGTGACTTAACATTGAATACCAATTCCATCAATTGTATTTTATGTGATTTAGTGATACTATCTATACTGGCAGTGAAGTCATAGCAGCAGAAGAAGAAAGTTGGCTGATTCATTTCAACCACAACATAGTAGAAACATAGAAAAGGAAATGCGTTGATGCTATGGAAACACATATCACAAACCTCAATGAGATATTTTATCCAAAGAGGTTCTACAAGTACCCCAAAGAAAGTCACCAAGGAGAGACACATGTTCAAATACCTCATCCTATCTGGGAGATTTTCATTCAGTTGACTAGATTCTCACCCAGGTCACTATAGGCTCAAGGGTCATCCTTGAAGAAAATACATTTAGACATTTCAATGATTCTCATAGTCTGCAACAATCCCTTTACTATTGAAATATAAAAAGTCTCTTTTGACACTCAAGACAAATTCTTGATTGTGGCATCTTATAAAATGAGAAAGCAATTTAAATATTCCCAACATGTGAATGGCACAGAAAACCTATTACCATCCCAAAGGAGAGGAACTAAGACACCGTGAGGAAAGACTGAAACCCAGCAGAGCAAAAATTGAATCTGGTACTTCTGTGTCAGAGACATAGGGCTTCATTTTCAAAGGGCTTAGATGGCTCTCTCTCCACAACTTCCCATACAGCTCTCTCTATGGTTACTTCCACTCCATATATGCAGCTAGCTCTCCATGTAAGATGTCTCATAGCTTAAGTATTTCAACATCTTATGGTCTCAAAATACAACTCAGGTTTCATCCTCATAGTATCATGTAATGAACTCACACAGTCTTCTCATTGGTGATCTTACCATACAAATAACACAGATGCCTACAACAGAGCTGATCTGAAAATGCAGACTAAAAATGTATAATCTTAAATTTTATATCATTCTTGTCTCCATAACCAGGTTAACATCAATGATTCCCCCAAATTTGGTTTGTAAGTTGTGATGGCCTCTGTCATACTTGGACCAGAGTTGCTGCAGGCCTTGAATAAAGTTGCTTCCTGGGACTGGCAATCACTTTGCCTAATACCTCCATTAACTGAGGGCATATAAAGATGGATTCTAACCCTTAGTGCACCTTGCTAAGCTTCCAATGTACAGTAAGGGCCATGTTTTTAATAGTGATAATCTCCCTGAACATTCATGATTCTGTTCAGCATTTGACTACCTTCTGCAAAGTCATAGTGCTGTTTTTCTCTACAACCTGGAGACTTTTCATTTCTTTATGATCCATTTCTTGATTTTTTTTAATGTAGTACTGAATGAATCATAAGTAATAGCTATCCAAGAGAGACAATATTCCCTCTAAGAAATCAGCCCCATTATTATTTTTTTTTATTTCTGCCTTACTCAATTTCTTGAGGACATTGGCAAAATGAGAAAAGTTAGGGGCCAAAATATCATACAGATGACTTCAATTTCAATTCCCCCCAAAATGCTTTGACCTCTACCTCCACTGTTCACAATACCTTTAAGAGTACTTTACTCAAAGTACTACAAGAATAACCAGTTAAGCTCTGGGTGCAGCTTTCTATGTCCTCTGCCAAAATCAAAATCAGAGAAATCACTGACCACCACTCACCCTGTGCACTCCAGTTCTTTCCTTCACCAATTTTGATATGCTCAACATATCTAAATTTTGATATGCTCAACATTACCTCCAAAAGTCATCATTCCCAGCACCTTTGAACAACAAAATCACTTTTGGTCTACCACATTCTGTTACAACTTGCTTTGATTCAATTCTCTACACAAAAGCACCTAGGTAATAAACGTGCTTATTTGGCTCATTCTGCCAGATCACAATCTACCATTGTCAGTGTTTAGGATAGATATTCAATCTAGCAACTGAAAGCAAAAACCATGAGGAATCTTTGTTTCCAGGCTTTCTCTCTAACATAGTCATTCTCTTTTATGCCAAACTTGCTGTCTTATCTAGTGCAGGCCAACTTTCTTAGGGATATTGCACACTCAGTGGAAGGGCTACCACCCATAAATCATCAATCAACAAAATCTCTAACAGACTTAGCAACTAGTTGTTCTAATGTGGCACATCTTCATCGGATGTTCCAAAAGGTGACTGTGGGCTCTGAAATGTTGACATCTCAAAGTAACTCACACACAGAGACAATAATATATGAGACTTTACAAACCCAAACCCAATGAATCAACTACATCAATAACTTAAATAGCAAAAAAAAATTGATGATGATAACAAGTAGCAAAACAGATACACCAAGAAATGAAGAAATACAAGTTTCTGAGATCAAGAAGAGAAAACTAAAATTGTTCTTCTACTGAAAATCTCCAAATGAAAAACCTAAGGAGATCCTTACATAATGTAGTAATTTTCCATAAAGTAAAAATAAGTGAAGTTCCATCATTTGCTAGAGAAATAATATAACTACATCATAGGTAATACAAAAAAACTCACACAACACAGATGTTACCACTGATAAAAGGAGACAGAAAGACAGACCTACAAATATAACTTTGTCTCTTAAAAGAGAATTATAAGTTTCTAATGAAAATTAAAATAAGAGAAATCACTGACCACCACTCACCCTGTGCACTCCAGTTCTCTCCTTCACCAATAATAGAAAATGGGTTGGGTAAGGAGACTGTTCCTCCAAAACTGGAATCATTCACTTGAAGCCTGATATTTCTACATTGTGAAAAATAGTTTTGTCTATTAATACTATCTCATTCTCCTTCGATAAAGAAAAGGATGTCTGTTAGAAAATTTAGAAAAAATTTTGTTTCCTATGATTGAAGATTAGACGTAAACCTGTATCAGAGTGAGGAAATAAAAAAAAATAAATAAATGAAAAACAATACTTTTTAAAGATATTGTATGATTTTATTGTATACATAAAGCAACCTGATTTCTCTAATTGCTTTGTAAGTCACAAGTACTTTTGAAACAAGTCTAGACCCATTGTATGTGTATATTTGTATGTATGAGAAGGAATATTTTCCATGTGTGTATAGGTGACAGAACAAAGAGCATGTCAGATCCCCTGGATCTGGAATAGCAGTTGATTATAAGCCTCCAAACTTGGGTGCTCATATCTGAACTTCCCCAAGAAGAATACTTGTTAACTGACATTTTTAGCCCAAATATTACTTTTTTTTTCCAATAAACGAAATGTCTTTCACAGATTAGCCACAACAGAAGCCTAAATAAGTAAATAAATGATTCCTGGGAACCTAATGAATCAGTATTAAGATGTTAGTTATGGGACCAGGAAGACTATGCACAGACCTTCCCCACTGTCAGGGTTCCAATCCTTAGGATTGCCCTGAGGGCTAAAACAGAACTCCAGCTGCAGCTTCTCCTCTCCCTTTTCATGTCTCCTGTGGATTCCAAAGACCATCCCCACCTACCCTTCCCTACTCACCTCATATCAGAATCCCATCACCCAAGTGGGGCAGACACCCTCTGGTCATTTACTCATATTCTGGAAGACCAGTTAGGATATCTGCAGATCTACCACATTGTCTCTTACCCCACAGCTGATTTAAAAATTTGCTCCCATCAGTGGAGTAGAGCATCAGAGGCAGCTTACTCTCTTTGCTCTCCATGCCTCCAGTGCCTCTGAAGATCATCTCCCCTGCATTCCTCTTTTCCCAGTCCCTAACACAACTAACACTCTCCCTTGAACACACCAGCCAAGAAGGTCAGGAAAAAGGCAACACTCATTCAACATACACTCTGAAACTCCAGAGAACAAACACAACCGCAGAACAAAACCCCCATCCAACAAAGATGATGTTATAAACCAGCACCTAGACCTATTATCACCCTAAACCCAGATGCCTAGCAGAAGAACCTAATAAAAGACAGGGCACTATGTCACCACCAGAAACTAGGTGTCCTACCACAGGAGGCCCTAAATACTCAAAAATAATTGAAATGCAAGGGAAAAAAAACTTGAAACTAAATATATAGAAATGATAGAGCCCCTTAACAGATGAATAAATACTTTACATAAATTCATGAAATTACAAACAAACAAACAATGGGACGAAACCAATAAACTACTCCAAGAAAGCTAGAAAAATGCAAACAATTGGAGTAAAACAATAAACCTCTTAAATAAAGCCAAGAAAAAACAAACAGATTGTTAAAGAAAACAAATGCAACTGTTTAAGACCTGAAAATGGAAATAAAAAAAAAAACAGAAACTGAGGGAATTCCAGAAATGAAATATTTAGGATTACAAAAAAGAATTACAGAGGCAAGGTTCACCAATAGAATAGAGAAATGTTAAAAGTTAACCTCAGAACAAAACTACTTTTCCCTCTGAGCAGGCTGGATTAGCAGAAGGTCACAGCTGTTTCTGTGCAAGACCAGCAGGAGTTCATTTGAACAAACCCTGGTTAGTTTTCTGGCTCAGGGCCATGACATCACTGTAAATAATTGCATTCTTTCCTTTTTATAATTTTTTTTAAAATTTTTATACAGTGCTTTGTCTGTATGTGTCTGTGTGTTGTGCCTACCGAGGCCAGAAGAAAGCCTGGGACTAGAGTTACAACAAATGGTTAGCTACCATCTTGGTTCTGGGAATGGAACCTGGGTCCTCTATAAAAATACCCAGTGCTCTTAATTGCTTAGCTGTCAATCTAGCTCTTTTTTATTTAAAATTTATTTTCATAATTTTTTAAGTAAAAGATATTACATCACTTTCCTCTTTTATCTCTTCATTCCATCCCTTCTCAAATTCTTTCCAAATTCTCCCTTTTTAAGTGTGGGTTATTAAGTATGCTGAAATACATTAATACAATCTGCTGCATCCATATTTGGTTTTATGTATATGGATAATGGGCCAACCATGTTGTATTGGCTAAAGAATTAGGGAGCCATCCTTGTCTGAGGTTAATTCTCTCAGGAGAACTCTATTTTTAATCAGCATCTAGTATCTGACCCTGACTCGGCTACCTTGGACAGGAAACATAATCAAGAAGAGAAAACTTAGGTTAGAAAATACCTTACCAGTTAAGAGCACTGAAGATTCTTTCAGAGCTTCCAGCTTCCATTCCCAGTACATACAGAGACTAACTGATTTCTCTAACATCAGTGTCAGGAGTCCTGACACCATCTCCTCACTTCCCTGTCCACCATAAGAAGAGGAAACTTTGACCATAAAAATCATTTTTCAAGCTGTGAGTGGTAGTGCATTCTTTTACTGCCAGCAAACTGGGCACAGAGGCTGGAAGATCATTGTGAGTTTTAAAGCCTATGCCACAGTCTACACACACATACACACACACACACACACATGCACGCACACACACACATGCACAGAGAGAGAGAGAGAAAGAGAGAGAGAGAGAGAGAGAGAGAGAGAGAGAGAGAGAGAGAGAGAGACAGAGAACTGAATTACATACAAGAAACGGAGCTTTGGAGAATTAGAACAACACAATACCTCTTAAAGTCATTTGAAGTGTCTGTCACTGGTGCCCTTAGAATCATTTTCAAAAATAAATATTGTCAAGCATGAGAGCACATCCCATTATTTCCAATCACTGGGAGAAACTGAACATTTGACTGTGGGCCACCCCTTTACCGTATGACCTGAACTGCCCAGTGTCAGCTGGAGGTTATCCAACCCACCAAGTCATAAAGTGGGACATACACAGCTGTATTCTGTAAGTATGTGTTGCTTCCATTGGTTAATAAAGAAACTACTATGGCCTATGACAAGGCAGAACAGAATGAAGTGGGTAATGCAAGAGAGATAGAACAAGAAAAAAAGGTGGAGTCAGAGGAGATGCTGTGACCCATAAAAGCTGTGGTAGTGGTGCACACTTGTCATCTCAGCACTTCTTGAAACATGGAAGAAGGATCAGAAGTTCAAGGATTCAAAGGTGTTCAAAGTCAGTCTGGGCTACCTGAGAGCCTGTTGCAAAACAAAAAGAAAAACAAAAAACAACTCAACTAAATACACAATAGCACTAAAGTCTAACGGAGACAAGATCAAACAGATTTCCTATAATGGGGGCAAAAACTGAGGGGATGTAGCAAAGGCTTAGCAAGTAAAACCATTGATGACTTTTATTGGGGACCTGGGGTTGATTTCTAGCATTGACATGGAAGCTCATAGTCATCTTTTATTCCAGTTGCAGGGAATCTGACATCCACTTCTGGCTTTGATAGGTACCAGAAATACAAGAGGTACATGTAGGCAAAGTACAAACATGGGAAACCTTAAATTACAACTACTATCTTCTAGAAAACCCCAAACTGGTCCTAAAAGCCACACTGGATAAACAGTTTTATCTCTGTGACAAAGCAAGGCACTGAGTTCCCCTATAAGGACCATAACCTGTTCTCAGTGGCCTAGAAGAACATACTCTGAGAGTGTAGGAAAACTTTATTCCTTAATTTGTATTTGTCTGGACCATTCTAGGACATTATTTCTGTTATAGAAAAGTAATAATAGCATCGCTTAAATATACATAATGTCTCCATACTACCATCGGACTGAAAATGTGTCCTGAATTTAAGTAATCTGAACTCAAAAATCCTAACTAACTTCCGACTGAAGAATAAAAAAAATCTAGCCCATTGATTATCTACTTGTAAGCAAGAGCTACATTTGTTAGCTGATTTCACATTTGCTGCAATACACAATCATTTAATTAGACATTTATGAGGGGAGAAAGTAACTGGAAAATAAATGATAGTTTATTGGACACACACCTGTATTCTCAGCTCTTAGGAGGTAGTAGGATTACCCCAAGAATGAGACTAGCATGATCTGTATTGATGAATTCCAGGAAAGTTACCCAACAAAACTAGCTCAGATATATTGATTAATTCATTATTTATAATTTTAAAAACAAGCTAAATATAATTTAGCTACAATTTTTTTAGGCTTTGTTACAAAATGAAAGACAATTCCTTACACAGTCTCAATATTATCCACAAGAAAAACATGAGTCTTTGTTCAAAGAGAAGATATATGAAACAAAAAGCCTTAAAAACTGAGAAATGAAGTCATCTAATAGTAAAATTTTCTACTATAAGAAACATAGAGGAAGTAAAATCTCATAGGAAAGATTTACTAAGCAAAGAGATTTATCTATTTACTGAGATCATACCAAAAAATGTTCAAAAAACACACAAGTATTTCTAAGGAAGAAAGCAGCTCAGTGGTAGAGCAATGCCTAACATGAGCCCGCCTGGGTTTCACTCCAAGATGAAATTGTCTGGAATAATAAATCCAAGATATGCAAAAGATCATAATTCTAAGAGTAAATAAGATTTTTTAAAAGAAAAGATGAGTAGTAATGATGATTTAGAACTAATTTGTGAAGACATGGACCACAAAGGACAAACAGCAAACAGAAATCAAGCAGATGTGAATGTAAAACAAAATTATTCCTTAACTCTGAACCAAAACCTGTGCAGTATGAAAAAAGGAGCAACATTGTCACAGTTTACATGTTTAAATCATAAGCTGGGCAGTGACTTGTGTGGGGCTAAGAGCTACAAGAAAAGGCCATCCTCTCATGAGTATGGAATTAAAAGCCACCTCAGCCAACTAAAGACCAGGTCACAAAATAAGTAAGTCTGGCCAAAAATTTTTACCCCCATTGATTTATTCTGCTTTTTCAAAGTACAACCTACATTGACATTTATTGGACATATAAAGACTATCTCAGCCAGATGTGGTAACATAGACTTTAATCCCAGGACTCTGGAGTTCAAGGCAACCAGATCTCTGAACTTGAAGCCAGCCTGCTCTGCTCAGCAATGCCAGAACCATCAAGGAAACATATTGAGACTCTTTCAAAGAACCTAAATGAAGGCCAGACATGCTGGTATAAGCTTTTATTCACAGCACTTGTGAGTCAGAGGCAGGAGGATCTGTGTTTAAGTCCAAGGCCAGCCTGGTCTATATGAAAGCTTCAAGACAGCTAGGGCTACAGAAACAGAATGTGTCAAAAATGAAACCAAATCCAAACAAAGTCTATTTTTATTAGATCAAAATATAAAATTCTTTATTACTTAAGCTTTAAGAGTCTTTAAAATTTCAGTGTCTCCGAAAGTAACAGCCATTATTTTAGGATTGATTTTTTAACATTTAAAAGTATTTTTTCATCTTACATACCAACCACAGTTCCCTGTTCCTCCTCTCAACCTGCTCACCCCACCTTCACCCACCCCATCCCATCTACTCCTCAGAGAGGGCAAGGTCTCTAATGCAGATTTGACAATGTCTGGAATATCAAGCTGAATCAGGACCAAGCCCCCAACACCTCAGCATCAAGGCTAAGCAAGGTATCTCTCCATACGCAAAATGCTCCAAAATGCCTGTTCATCCAGTAGGGATAAATCCTGGTCCCACTTTCAGAGGTGCCACACACTACAGAGCCTCACAACTGTCAGTCACAGTCTGAGGATCTAATTTGGTCTTATTGAGGTTCCCCAGTTGTCAGTCCAGAATCCTTGAGCTCCCACTAGCTCACGTCAGCTGTATTTGTGGGTTTCCACATCATGATTTTCTCATGTAATCCCTCCTCCCTCTCTTTGACTGGACTCCAGGAGCTCAATCCATTGCTTAGCTATGGATTTCTGCATCTGCTTCCATCATGTACAGTTACTGCCTTATATGGTACTGATAAAGATTCAAAATCATTCTTCTAAACCACTAATATTAAATGCAAAATTACTTTATGCAACTTCTCCTCATAGTAGCCAAAGTATTCAAAGTATCACACTTGACAAATATTTATGTTACGCTACCAGGAATGACTACTTTTATAGGGTAAGTCTTTGTCAGAACATGCTGTTATGTCATACAAATAAAAAATAACAAACCAAAGAAAAACATCCAGTTCTGTGCAGATTTATTCAACACAGATCTGAAGTGTTCTTTATATACTAATACTGTTTTTAAAAGTTTCTTTCAGGGTGTACATATGTATATTTGTCTGTGTATGTCTCTTTGTGTGAATTGTGTGTGTTTGTGCATGTGTTTGTGTGTATGTGTTTGTGTGGTGTGTGTGGTTTATGTGATCTTTGTCTCTGTTTATGTTTGTGTGACTTTGTTTGTGCACATATTTGTGTGTATGTGTTTTTGTGTTTGTGTATATAGTTTGTGTGTGAGAGCAGTGTGTGTATATTTTGTGTGGTATACATGTTATATGTATATTGTGCATGTATTTGTGTGTGTGTTTGTGTGTGTGTGTGTGTGTGTGTGTGTGTGTGTGTGTGAAAGAGGGAGGTGTGTGATGTGGGTATGTGTTTAATGTGTAGTGCACATACATGCTAGACCCCGTATATAGTGGCCAATGAACAACTTGGAGGACTTGTTTCTCTCTATCATGAGTTCCCAGGAACAAGCTTATTGCACTTGTACAGCAATGTGCTTTGACTTAATGAGTCATCTCAATATCTCACTAATACATGTAAACAAACTTTATAAAATAATTGGTGGCACCTAAAGTCAGTGCAAATATACTGTCTTGTGTGATTGCTTTTTGAACAAACAAGAACTAACTCAGGTTTACAACTTAACCATCTTAGGTGAATTTCATGATTGGGGAGATTTTAGTGATTAATATTATTTTACCTGAAGCAACAGTGGCTACAATTACCCAAATTCCCTATATCCACTGGTCTATGAAGCTGTTAACACCACTTTGAAACTTCTCTAGTGCTGAACATTAGATAGATACCTTTGTCACAGGACAAAGTTGGCACCTGTAGATATACAAATTATAATACCACCCATTAGTATAGGCAGGTGACGGGGAAGTCCTTAAACTTTAAAATGTATAGAATACATGTATTAGCAAATAATCACTCTAGTGTGAAGATTCCACATGACACTAACTTGAGATTTCCTACTTCTCTGAAACTCTCTAGGGCTGCAAATTGCAAATACCAACATTAAATAATTTTTATTTAAAATTCTATTTTCTAGGATCCATCTCTTAACTGGTATGAATCAGAGTAACTTAGATGGTGTTGAGTAAGCTGGAGTAAGGTCTTACTGCAATCCAGACAAGCAGTAAAACTTGGTTACCATTATCCTGAACTTGTTGAGTATTTGTTTTTAAATTCCCCATATCATTCTCTCATTGTGTGAATGGCACAATGGATGTGAACAAATGCCCTCAGTCTCTGTGGACTCTCTTATATAGCTCTATTGGCTGAACCACTTTCCTTTCTAACCCTACAAGAAACAATAAACTCAGGCCTTCTGATTTAACACTAACCATTTATTATTAATAGAATCACATGATATATAACCCCAGCATTCAGAAGCTGGGATGCCATGAATCAATGGCCTCCCTGAGCTAGAAAACAAAACAAGAAAATAATTCAATTCAGGATAGTAAGGAGAATCCTAACAACTTCAAGTCCTTTGCAGTCAGAAATATCATATTTTAGGTACCTTTATTTTTTTTTTATTCCAAAATTCTTCTCTGTTGGTGGGATTAAATTCTCAAACCAGAAGCATCTCAGATAATTAACAAGTTTTTTGGGGGATAATTTTTGTTTGTTTTTTTTATTTTTTTTATTTTTGGTTAATACCCCTAGGCCACAGTCCCTCCTTGTGGGAGCTGAGGATAGAAATTTAAGGTAATATATAAAGAGAAAATATAAAAAAGAACTGCTTTCAGGCTTTCTCTTTTGCTTTGTCACTGTTCCATGCTAAGCAACCTCTCTTATCCAGTCCAGGCCCATTTTCTTAGAGATATTACCAACTCAGTGGAAGAGCCTTCCCACATCAATCAAAATCAACTCAATCTCTCTCAGACTTAACAACCAGATATTTTGGTCTAGGAACGCTCTCAACTGATGTGCCATGAGATGACTCTAGGCTATGTCATGCTTACAGCTGAAGCTAATTAGAAAAAAAAACAATAGCATATGAGGAGGTTTTTAAAGATCCAATGCCAATGTATTAATTGTATCAATCACTTAAGCTGCAAAAACAGAAACATGAAGATAGCAACAACCAGAAACCACACATATGCTGGGGAATGTGAAGAGACAAGCATCTAAGATCAAGAAGAGAAAACTAAAACTTTATCTCCACAAAAAAATTCACAACCCAACCAATAAACAACAAACTCATAACAAGAAATTTTCAGAATACAAAATTGTTGAAGGTCCATCATTTTCCAGAGAAACAACAATATAATTAGATGATAATAAAACTAACAACATAGATGTCACTGCAGAAAAAAATGAGATGGAAAAAGATACCTACAAATATACCATGGTCCCTTAAACAAGAACAAAAGATTCTAATTAAAATCAATCTACAAGAAATCACTGACCAGCACACATCCTGTACAATAATTCTCTCTTTTGCCAATAATAGGAAATGTGTTGTGTGAGGAAGGTCTGTCACCAAAATTGGAGAAATTCACTTCAAGTTTTCTGATGTTTTAATTTTATAGAAAATAATTTGACTTCTAAGAGAATTTCATACTTTTATGATAAAGAAAAGGAAGTCTGTTAAGAACATTTAGACACCATTTTCCCCCTATGATTAATGATTGCTTATAAATATGAAGCAAAGTGAAGAAATGAAAACTTTTTAAAACAAAATAAAAAACAATAAATTTTGAAAGTATCAGTGTACACCTAAAACAACTTGTTTTGCTCTAATTGCTTCATAAATCATAAGCATTATGAAAACAAGTTTTTCTTTTGCAATTTTTGCATATGTTTGTACATGAGAAAGAATGTTTTCCATACATATACAGGATCTGGAATAGTAGACAATTACGATCCTCTCAACTTGAGTGTTGGTATCAGAACTCAGGTCATTCTCAAAAAGAATATGTGTTGAGTCACCTGCCAAAACCATGACATGTTTTATCCAATAAACCAAAAGTCGTTCACATATAAACTCAACCTAAATAAATACAGAAGCAAATAAATGATCCTTGGGAACATGATGTATCAAAATGAAGTTTTTGCTTATGGTAAATTTGCAGCATAAAATGAACACAGTCCAATAACAATGTCCAACAATTTACAACACGATAACTGATTACAAAGCTACTTTCACAGTGAAAACACTCAAAGTGATCACTGGAATTATAAAAAAAAAATTGTACACAGGTTGACATAACATGATTTTTATACTTATTACTAAGCTATAGCAAACAAGGAGTGTAATATTTGTAAAAAAATAAAGAGGATAGAGAGAAAGACAAAAAACAAAGGCAGAAAAATATAGTCAACAATAAATCAGAGACCAAAGGCAACCAGGAAATGTTTCATCTTGAAGAATGTTACCCAGCTACTTATGATTCTATGTGTATAGAAAGCAATTAAGTCAGGCGGTGGTGGCGCACACCTTTAATCCCAGCACTCAGGAGGCAGAGCCAGGCGGACCTCTGTGAGTTCAAGGCCAGCCTGGGCTACCAAGTAAGTTCCAGGAAAGGCGCAAAGCTACACAGAGACACCCTGTCTCGAAAAACCAAAAAAAAAAAAAAAAAAAGAAAACAATTAAGCACAGACTTCACAACTACCACAAAATTAACTCAAAGTGACCCTTGAACAATTGATTTTAACCCTCAAACTATTGATATTTCTTACAAAGGCAGAAGCCCCATGCTCTAGACCTCTCTTTGCAAAAGGAGGTGATCTCTTGCTATGGCTCTCTAGCCCCTTATGCCTCCTTGTGGTTTCAGGTAAGAACAGCCCCACTGATGTCCAATCCCAAAGCAACATAGAAGAAAAAATTTAATCTGCTTTATTATGTCACATGGACAATGGCACTAAATATAAATTCTACCCAATCTATCTACCCAACACCATGCACACCTAAAAACCTCTGTAGCTCATAAACTCCTTTCCCCTAGAACTAAACTTTGCTGAATCACACCATTGCAGCTGGTGGTAGCAGAAAGTGAAAAGTCTTCTAATTATGGACTGCTGAAACACAATTCACATCACCATCTTTCTATCAGTTTCTAAAATACTGAAAACATTTATGAGAGAAAGCTAAAATTGGAATGAAATATTCAAAACTTTTAGAAACCAGACTTTCAGTGTTCTAATGTGTCTTCCAATTGCACACAAAAAGCTTTCCTGTGAGTACACACTTGTCAGTGATATTACAAGAATAACATCCTCCTATGCCAGGACTCTACTCTCCCTCTACCAAAGAAATCCATTCACAGTGATGCTCAAAGTACAAGGACCACTGCCCAGGTCACCACAAAGACCAACAGAACCACAGTCTGGCTCATCATCCATCCAAATACCAACAGACATAAAAGCTCAACAGACCTGCTCTGAATACCCTATCCTCCCCATGGCATAGCTGGTGATCTTCCCTACAAATATTTACAGCAGAAGCAGAACATAATCCTGGAATGAATCTGCAAGCTACCTGCCACTCTTCTTACTGATTGAAAAGTATTCCATAAGTCTTTCATTGGCTAGGGTCACCCAGTTGTGCCTCAAAATACCAGCAGCTCTCCTACTGGGTGATCAGAGATAGAAGGAAACAGAAAGCACAGTCCTTCCAGCTCTGCCCTTCCAGCCCAGGAGACAGGGTCCTAGTCTAGAAAGTTCCCATTTTTTGTGGACATTCTTCTACTCTCTTAGAGCATATCCTCTTCCTCATCCAAAGCACAGGTTCCTTTGGGAGAACATTTAATTATATACTCAATACGCAGTGCAGCCAACCCATTGCCTCATCATAGCTGGGAAATTGTGTAGCCAAAAAAGGTCACATTCACACAGTAACTGTTGTTACTGCATAACTCTTGTTAAAGAAAAACAGGCCCCGAATAAGAAAACAATGAGTGGACATGGTATGGCTTAGAGAAAGGAAAGAGGATGTGGTTATGATGTAGATAAAATCTCAAAAACATATTTTGAAAAGTTGAAACGGGTATAATGGCCATGTACTCCAGAGTCTAGGGATTTGTATTAGAACACATGAAAGATTTCTCAAACCTTTATTTCTGGGTGTATATCTAAAACCTCAAAAATAACAGTCCCATCAGGCATGGCCACATTTTACCTACATATATTTTGATTGTACTACTGTAACTATAGCAATTTGATTTCATGATAATGTCAGGACTTTATCCAGATTCTTGATTGCCCTTGGGTGTGGACCCCAAGAAATGGACAAAAAGGACATTTATGGAACATCTAAATTTGATTACCTAATTTCACATAGGTATTCTCAAGTACTCTTGAAGTAGGAAATCTGTCAACCCCCAACCTGCCTCTCCCTTTCTGCACTGTGACTCCACCAGCTTCAAAGTTGATCAATGAACTTAATTCTTGCACATGTCCCTCTTCATTTATAACTCTCCACTAAAAGAAAGAGAGATAGGAGATCACTCATTAACTGGTTTATTTTTTCTACTTACTGACCAGTCAAGGCCCAGAATGGAAGGAATTGGAGGACTTTTTTACCAGCACTGGGCAGAAGAAGCAGGATTAGCTGTTCAATGCAATTCTCAATTACATAGAATGAGGAAAGCTTAAACTAAGGGAGACATTGCTCTACACAGAAATTAATAATCAACATCACTTGAGAGAAAAGGAATAAAACTACTGATTCCCTACAGACATTGGAGACAGAAACAAATAGAGATAAGAGCAGTAATCCACTAAACAATGATACCAATACGTAATCTTAAAAATGATATAAATAATGTATTTTTAAGAAGAAAAATTAAACTGTATTGATTTTGAAAAAGAATAGGCCCTTCCCTAGTGAAGGGGATGTCATTAATATGAAATAGATTGATCCTACTCATTTGCATATTTTGGCCACTGAGATCTATAATTGGCACATTGAGTTATAATCATTGACCTGTTTCTCAAACCTTTGAGCTGATATAACTGTGTTAAGCAGAATTTGACAGGTCTGCATAGGAGAATTGCCTAATTGAAAATTCAATATTCATTAGCTTAAGATAATTTTCTGAAACTCTTCACTCACACACTCTGGTCTGTGATCATTCATATGACATAAATTAAAACCTGAAGAGAAATTATAAAACAACTCTTGCTACCATAATCAGGTCTTTTTTACAGTAGTGACTCCAGCAGGTGATTGTCTACCCTGCTTCCCCCTGGAGTGTGCACAATAAACTATTTCCGCTATTTGGTCTGGAGTCATAAGCAATGCTCCACATTTGAAATCTTTTCTGGTGACTTCATTGGATAGTCAACTACATGACTCAAATGGATAATTTTAAAACTCTTAGGTGGTACAGTCATTTAATTTAAACATTTTGAAGGTGTAGTATAGAGAACAGTGAGATCATTGGCCTGGAGGGCAAGAGAATGGAATCAAGGACACCCTCGTCAACATAAAAGAGCTTCTCTCCAAACCATTTTTCTAACAGGATGGAAATTCAGCTGTCCTAGTATTAATATGACTTCCCAGGAAGAGATCATACCTAGGGTATGAATAAAGAAAAATACCATTAATGATAGTATGCATCCATCTCTGGCAAATGCTTAATTAGGAGACAGCCTTGACACATTTTGCATTCAACATGTGCATTCATCCTTGTGTCTTTTAACTTCATGCTCTGGGTTGCACTTTGAGCAATGTAAATAGAGACAGGCAACTTGTAGGTCTAGCCATTTGGGCAATTGGGTCAGTTAGATACCAAAAATATCACCAGAATTATTTCTTAAACATACCAGACACCTGAGACAGCAGATCACTCTTTAGTGACATTGTGCTGGGTTAAAGCTGACAGAGGACGAGAATTATGGGAAAAGTGCAAAGTAGCAAAGATAAGAGATGGATTGGGCAGGTCTTGCACAAGCTATATTGTATGTCATGTACGCTTCTTAAAAAAATAGCATCTTGTATAATACTTCTAGGGGGGAAATGGAAGGTAATGGATGATTTCATTGAAGTCAGCAGAAACTATTATATCATAGGAGAGACTCAGGAGGAGGCTAATCAAACAGTGCCATAAAGGGGAACACAGAGCATCTCAAGAACATTACTGAGTAAGACCACCAGTGGTCTTGTGTTAATAACCACAGCTCCATGATGGGTCTGAAGCCACCCCACCATAAAAGGTCTGGTTCCAGAACATTAGCAGTTCACCCAAACATATTCCTGATCTTAGGGAAGGAGCTCTGTTCTATTGTCAATACATCAGGCTCTTAGGGTAAGCTCCCAAGGCCTAGGCCCCAAGCTCTCCCAAGAATGTTTCACCACCTTAACAGAGGGCCCAAAAGAAAGCCTTGCTTGATCAGGCCAGTCTTTAAAACAACAGTATTTTTCTTTTCAAATAAATGTCACCTGGTGTCATATTGCCCATGTGGCAGAAGTATGCTTTTCTCAAAAAAACTGGAACTTTATGACATGCCAGGCTTTAAGGTTGTCTGTGACCCTATAATGTCTCAATAAGCAGCTTGTTATAGTTTAATTCTTTGATACATTTGGTCCTAGTGGCTTATTATATATCTGTAGTGGCACCTTTGTGATGTTTTGGAGCCAAATGTCTGGACAATCTTGGTGAACATAAGTATATTTTACCCTTTTAATCTCTAACCAGCCTGGGTAGCATGTGCTTATTGTTGGGGTGTATTAGAGGCAGTCCTCCCTCCTCAGAATTCTATTTTTGAGAATTCCTATCTCCTAAGCATTAGTAAATCCTTTAAGTCACCAATTCTATTCATCTACATCACACCTTAGTGGGGAGTGCTACCCAATGCATAGGATGCCTTTTACAACCCCCCATAAAATTAACTATAAATGGATATTACATGTAAAAATTAAATGCAAAACACTGAACCTCTCTATGTTAATAGAAGGTATTCTATAAATTTGGCATCCTGCTTTCCATGGGTTCACAGAAAGCATGTTGAAGTTCAAAGATTTTTGTTTTTTTTTTTTTTTTGGTTTTTCGAGACAGGGTTTCTCTGTGTAGTTTTCTGCCTTTCCTGAAACTCACTTGGCAGCCCAGGCTGGCCTTGAACTCACAGAGATCTGCCTGGCTCTGCCTCCCAAATCCTGGGATTAAAGGCGTGCACCACCACCACCCACCTATTTTTGGTTTTTTGAAATGGGATTTCTCTGTGTAGTTTTGGTGCCTGTCCTGGATGTCACTGTGTAGACCAGGTTAGCACCAAACTCACAGAGATCCACATGGATCTGCCTCCCAAGTGCTGGCATTAAAGGCTCGTGCCACCACTACAGCCCAGCTTCAAAGATGTTTTTAAGCACAGCTCCCATACTTCCAAGTCTGTGAGCAGATAGTGCCCATAGAGCAGTGATTCAGAGGCCTGCCCCTGGGTCTAGGGAATTTTGAATATCACGTGGGACCTCAGAGGACAGAGATTCTACAAGCAGGTTTCCACCAGGTCCTTGGAGGACTGATGACAGTGAATTTTACAGCTCACCATCTGCTTCAACCTATCTGGAGACACAAGCAATTCACTCACCTTGTCATGGTTTCCTAGGTCAGCCATGCTCTCTGCTCAACTCCCTGTAGCAGGGCTCACAGCACAGCACACAAAGCCAATAGCACCAGCTCCTCTTGAAAGCCAAGTCTGAAACCTACGGCAGCAGGAAGGACCCTGCACCACTTTTGACTGGCAGGTCATCTGGAGGACCTGATTGGCTAGTGAGATCTGAGTGACAAGAGCACATCCCATAGGGTTACAATGTGCTTAAAAACACAGCACAATGGTTCCTGTCCCTCCCTTCCACCACAGACAAAGACATTTTCTAGATCAGCAGAAATATGCATTTCAATAGCTCTTGCCCCAGGATGCAAAGCAGACCTGCTCTCTTCCTACTCTCAGTAGGCATTTCCTCTTCCTCCTCCTGGACACAATGTGGCTAGTTAGCTTGTCCAGACCACTATACTATGTGGGGTGGAGTGATTCCCTGCTACACAGGTAGAAGGGTGCCCAAAATATTAACAACTAAAGAGATATTTAAAGACACAGAGGAGAGTGTTTGTTGTGTGACTTAACACTGACATCAGGTGAACTGAAGGTACTTTTTACCTGGTTGTCACAGGGACTGCAGACAAACAGCAAAGAAAAGCAGAAACTAGATCACAAACAAGATAAAAGGTCTTTCTCCCATCACAAAGCTGGAGGATGGCTCCATCCTCCTTAAGGAGTTTTATTCCTGAAATTCAGGGCAAAGTTTTGGCTCTGGGTTGGGGAGGTCTTGCACAAGCTATGTTGCATGCCGTGTAAGATTGTTAAGGAAAATAGTATCTTGTATAATACTTCTAGGGAGTGAAATGGAAGGGAACAGATGACTTCTATGAAGTCAGCAGAAACCATCATACAATGGGACAGACTCAGGAGGAAACTAATCAAACATTGCCATATAGGGGAACACAGGGCACTCAAGAACATTACTGAGTAAGCCCACCAGTGATGCTGGTATTGTAAACCATAGCTCCATGTGGGATCTGAAGCCACCCCACCATAAAAGGTCTGGTTCCAGAACATTAGCAGTTCACCCATATTCCTGATCTTAGGGAGGGAGCTCTGTTTTATTGTCAATACATCAGGCCCCTAGGGTAAGCTCCCATGGCCTAGGCCCCATGTTATTATTAGCTCTCCCAAGAATGTTCCTCCTCCTTGACTGAAGGCCTAAAAGAAAGTTTTGTGTGATCAGGCCAGTCCTTAACACAACACTATTTTTCTTTTCAAATAAATGTTTCTTGGTGTCATATTGACCGTCTGGCAGAAGTATGCTTTTCTCAAAACTGGAACTTTATAGCATGCCAGGCTTTAAGGTTGTCTGTGACCCTATAATGCCTCAATAAGCAGCGGATTAAAATTTAATTCTTGGATATGTTTTGGCCTAGTGACTTGTTATATATCTGTAGTGCCTCCTTTGTGATGCTTTGGAGCCAAATGTCTGGACAATCTTGATGAACATAAGTATATTTTACCCTTCCAATCTCTAACCAGCCTGGGTAGCATGAACTTATTGTTGGGGTGCATTAGAGGAAGTCCTCCTGCCGCTAAATGCTATTTTGTGAGAATTACTATCTCCTAAGCATTAGTAAATCCTTTAAATCAACAATTCTATTCATCTATATCACACCTTAGTAGGGAGTGCTACCCAATGCATGGGATGCCTTTTACAACCCCCACAAAATTAACTATAAATGGATATTACATGTAAAAAATAAATGCAAAACACTGAACCTCTATATGGTAATAGAAGGTATTCTCCAAGTTTGGCATCATGCCTTCCATAGGTTGACTGAAAGCATGTTGAAGTTCAAAGATTTTTTTTTTTTGGTTTTTTGAAACAGGGTTTCTCTGTGTAGTTTTGGTGCCTGGCCTGGATCTCACTGTGTAGACTAGGCTAGCATCAAACTCACAGAGATCCACCTGGCCCTGCCTACCAAGTGCTGAGATTAAAGGCTTGTACCACCATTGCCTGGCTCATGCACCACCATGGACCAGCTAAAAAGATGTTTTTAAGCACAGCTCCCTACTTCCAGGTCTGTGAACAGATACAGCCCATAGAGCAGTGATTCAGAGGCCTGCCCCTGGGTCTAGGGAGTTTCAAGTACCACATAGGACCTCAGAGGAGAGATATTCTGCAGACAGGTTCCCACCCATATCCTGGAAGGACTAACCACAGTGGATTCTACACCTCACCATCTGCATCAACCTATCTGGAGACAGAAGCAACTCACTCACCTTGTCATGGTTTTCTAGGTCAGCCATGCTCTCTGCTCAACTCCCTGTAGCAGGGCTCACAGCACAGCACACAAAGCCAATAGCACCAGCTCCTCTTGAAAGCCAAGTCTGGAACCTTTGGCAGCAGGAAGGACCCTGCACCACTTTTGACTGGCAGGTCACCTGGAGGACCTGATTGGCTAATGAGACTTGAGTGACAAGAGCACATCCCATAGGGTTACAATGTGCTTAAAACACAGCACAATCGTTCCTGTCCCTCCCTTCCACCACAGACAAAGACATTTTCTAGATCAGCAGAAATATGCATTTCAATAGCTCTTGCCCCAGGCTGCAAAGCAGACCTGCTCTCTTCCTGCTCTCAATAGGCACTTCCTCTTCCTCTTCCTGGACACAATGTGACTAGCTAGCTTGTCCAGACCACTATACTTTGTGGGGTGGAATGATTCGCTGCCACACAGGTAGAAGGGTGCCCATAATATTAACAACTAAAGAGATATTTAAAGACACACAAGGAGAGTGTTTGTTGTGTGACTTCACACTGACATCAGGTGAACTGAAGGTACTTTTTACCTGGTTGTCACAGGGACTGCAGACAAACAGCAAAGAAAAGCAGAAACTAGATCACAAACAAGATAAAAGGTCTTCTTCCCATCAAAAAGCTGGAGGATGGCTCCATCCTCTTTAAGGAGTTTTATTCCTGAAATTCAGAGCAAAGTTTTGGCAAAATAAATAATAACAAAGAGTTGTCTTCATGGAAAGTTGAATACTTAGAGAACAATGAAGCTAGGAAGAATGCATGTATGAGCACCATTGTTAGCCAGCACATCTTTCTCCATAGACAGGTAAAGAAAAAAAAACACACCACAACTCTATTATTCAGGCTTCTGTACATGATCAGGACTGATAAAATGAATCTCTCCATGTATGTAGAAAGTTGATTTCATAGAATGTCTTACAAGCATGCAGGATCAGGAGAAAAAGAAAAAAAAACAGTATACATCTTGAGAGATGCTTCCCCCTCCCCTCTTCCAAAGGTTTTTGCTGACCAGTAGTTTTAGAAGTGACCAGAAGTTGAACTTTTAAGGCTGGGACAATAAATCTATGTATCCTGGACTCGGCAAAACAAGATATAGGGAGTAATGGGCTAATTTGACCAGAAATTGAACTCAGGGGAGAGTAGGACAGGAACAATAAATCTGAATGTATGTATCCTGGGTTCAACAAAAGCAGGACATAGGGAGTAAAATTTATGTCTCTGTAATACTGTGAATCCTGTTAGCCATCAGTAACCTCAAGGTTACAGTTCAGCCGGTAACTTCAGAGAACTACCTCACACCTACCCCCCTCATTCAATCCCAAGCTGCATGTAAATGTTTCCTCTATAAACACTTTAAAATGAGTGCTCATGGCCATTTTGCTCCACCCACTTTGTTGGATGATGAACGTGACCAAGCTTGCTTGTTTTATTCTTCAAAACTTCTGTGTGCTTGCATCAGCTAATGGCTCTGTGGTGGTCTTGCTTAGGGGTCTTGTGACCTGGGCACAACAGAGATCATTTTAACTTGCCCTGGCTGCTGTCTGTCTCAGGGCTGTGACATCATTGCAGAGGATTCCATTTTTTAAGCTTTATTTTATTTTATATGTATGGATGTTTGCCTCCAGTACAGGGTACTTGCAAAGTCCAGAAGAGAGTTACAGGAGATGGCTAGTTAAAATGGAACCTGTGTCCTATGTAACAACAACTGGTGCTGCTTTTAATTGTTAAGCTATCTCCCTAGGCCACTTCTTTATTTAAAATTTATTTTCATATATTTTAATTTGTTGTGCCCAGATCATGACCCCCAGAGAGACCACCAAAGATGAGCATGCCTGAATGCAAAAGAAAGGTTTAATTCTGGATATAAAATACAAGCCTAGGCAGGGACTTAGTCCAATACATCCAACGCAGTGGAGACTGGAGGAAGTGCCCACCTACCTGCAAGCTCAGTTTTTAAAGGGAAAAATCACAAGGTTACGTCATTTAGGGGTGCTAGTATGGGTACAATTCTGATTGGCTCGCTTCTAGGGGCTTTCTCGAAATCATGGCTTAATCTTACTTCTAAGAGGGTGGTTGCCCGCCACCATTGCTCATTGGCTGCCCTCAGGTGGGGACATTTTTATGGTCAGTTACCCTGGAAACCAGGGTTAGACCATTCTATAGTCCAGCAGTCATTACCTCGTGCCTACCTTGTGATTCTGTACTTTTAAACTTCCTGGTTTCTGGAATCTGAACTGACTTGTTTTAGTAACTATTGGCCTATTCCCAAAAGGAGAAATCTTAGGCCTTAGTTTTTGGGTGAAAGCATTTGGTCTTATTTCTAAAATGGCTCATTTTGGTTTCACAAATTAATTTGTAATAAATCATTTCCCCTCCTTATTTTCCTCTCTCAATCCCTTCCCAAATTTTTCCCTTCCAATTTCTTCCTTGTTAAGCGTGTGAGAATATGTATGCTTAAATACATGAATAAAACCTGCTGAGTCCAATTCTGTTGGTTGTGTTTATAAAGACTCAAGGATGAACACATTATATTGCATAAGCAAATAGGGAGCTCATCCCTGCCCAAGACTAATTTGCCCACCTGCAGGAGAATGCCACTATTTAGTGAGCAACAAGAGTTTTATCCCCAAGTGATCTAGGTGCCTTGGACAAAAAACATTCTCAAGAATAGGAAAACATTATAAATAATAGTAAACTTGACATGGTAAATACCTCAGCTAACAATTGCTGTTGCCTTGGCCTTGAATTTCTGGAGCTGCAGGGAAGACTATGTACATTGTCCCCAGCCAATCAGTTTCCCTTGGTTCTATGGTCCTCCTGTCATGCCCAGATCGCGACCTCCAGAGAAACCACCAAAGATGAGCATGCCAGAATGCAAACGCAAGGTTTAATTCTGGATATCCAGAAGCAATACAAGCTTAGGGAGGGACTTCATCCAATACATCCAATGCAGTGGAGGCTGGAGGAAGTGCCCACCTATCTGCAAGCTCAGTTTTTTTTTGTTTTTGTTTTTTTTTTTTTTGATTTTTCGAGACAGGGTTTCTCTGTGTAGCTTTGTGCCTTTCCTGGGACTCACTTGGTAGCCCAGGCTGGCCTTGAACTCACAGAGATCCGCCTGGCTCTGCCTCCCAAGTGCTGGGATTAAAGGCGTGCGCCACCACCGCCCGGCACAAGCTCAGTTTTTAAAGGGAAAAATCACAAGGTTACATCATTTAGGGGTGCTAGTATGGGTACAATTCTGATTGTCTCACTTCTAGGGACTTCTAAAAATTACTTCTAAGGGAATGTTTGCCAGCCACCTTTCTCATTGGCTGCCCTCAGGTGGGGGCATTTCTGTGATCAGTTACCTGGAAATCAGGGAGAGGACATTCCATAACCGGTAGGCATTACCTTGTGACTATCTTGTAACTCTGTACTTTTACACTTCCTGGTTTCTGGGATCTGAACTGACTGGTTTCAGTATCTAATGGCCTATTCCCAAAAGGAGAAATCTTGGGCCTTAATTTTAGGGTGAAAGCATTTTGGTCTTATTTCTAAGATGGCTCATTTTAGTCTCATACTTCAACCACAACCCATTGACCATTCTCATTTTGGATGACATTGAAAACCTGAAATTCCTACCTTCACATTCTAAGTATCATGATTACAGGCCTGAGCCACCATGTCTAGCCTAAGTGGCTTCAAATGCATTTCATGAGGCATTAGAATGATGGGGTGAGTTACATGAACAATTATACTTAACTATATTCAAAAAATACTTATCTCTGTGAGCCTGGTGTTCACTTTATGCAAAATAAGGACAGAACTCTTCCCAGGTCATTGATGAGTTATAACAGGCTCAATAATAAAGAACAATAAAATTTCTTAGTGTTGGAAAAAAGGTAACAGTAAGGCAGGCAGGCTACATTTGATGGGAACCTTCTTCTGTTATTGAAGATAGGATCAGAACCTGTGTCCTGGCTACTCTAACTAGGCAGGCACAGCCACTCATCCTCAGTAAGCCAATTAAATGAACCAAGTTATCCAGTGAGCAACATGCCTCCTATAATGCAGGAACTCTGGAGGCAAGGTGAACAGATCTCTCTGATGTCCTAGGATAGACTAGTCTGTAGTTGAGTTCCAGGCCAGCCAGGGAGTCATAGTAATACTATTCTTTACAAAATGAAAAGAGAAAAGGGAAAAAAGCTAATTATTAACAAAAATTTAAAACATGATATTTATTCAAATTGACTAACTTGGAACAATAAAGAAAATATAAGATAACTAATCCATCCTTGAGGTCCTTAGAGGTTTTGATAGAAGGCAAAAGATATGCAAAACCAAGTAATCTAATGAAGCCATGTAATTATTTTTTCCCATCTTAAAACCATCCTGAATTATCATCTGGAGGGTTCAAGTCTTTTCCAACAATAAGATGCCCAGTGAATTACAATTTCCTTCTTTCTTTCTTTTCTTTTTTCTTTTTTTTCTTGGTTTTTTGAGACAGGGTTTCTCTGTGCAGTTTTGTGCCTTTTTGGAAATCGCTTTGTAGTCCAGGCTGGCCTCGAACTCAGAGATCTGCCTGCCTCCATTTCCTGAGTCCTGGATTTAAAGTCGTGTGCCACCACCGCCTGGCGAAATTACAATTTCATGTGGTCCACTGTTCCAATAATTGTTAGACAAAAAGAGAAGTAGAAATGTCTCTTTAGAACATCCTTATTCCTTCCTACCAGGAATGTAGGTTACAGGGATTGACAGGTGCAGACTGAGGAGTTTTAAGGCCCAAATGTGGACCAGAAAGTGGGGACCTGCAGAATATTGTCAGTGACAGCTGCATGTAGTTGTCAAAACAGGAAAGAGGCCAGGCGGTGTTGGTGCACGCCTTTAATCTCAGCACTCAGGAGGGAGAGCCAGGCGGATCTCTGTGGGTTCGAGGCCAGCCTGGGCTACCAAGTGAGTTCCAGGAGAGGCAGGCGCAAAGCTACACAGAGAAACCCTATCTCGAAAAACAAAACAAAAAAAAAAAAAAAAACCAAGAAAGAGTGAGAGACCTGGAATGCACTAATTTATCACACCAGAGTAAATACAGAGAGCACAGTAGAAGACAGCTTTTCTCAGGTACACCCTAAGGATTCCTCTCTGGTCATTTGATCATGGGCTTTCACACCCAAAACTGTCTCCTAACACTTCCTCCATACTCTATAGTTCTTTTTTAAAGGCTCATTGCCACAGGTTTACAGTGACTTCTGTTTAAGTCTCAGGATCTCCTGACAAGCTGGATGTCATGTGGAGTCACCACAATTAGGAACTCCAACAGAGAGTTTTACAGGCATCAAGGAAGCAGAACAGGATTCCATTCAGACAAGTCAGTCTTCATACCTGCTATTTCCTCTCCTCTCCTTACAGGAGGCATAAACTCTAGCAAGGGTACACCTGCTAATTGTCCTTGTGGGCTCACATTGCTGCTCATTTTTGGTATTGGAGATAAACTCATGTCTCGTGGATTTGGTCCAGCAGTCAGACAATTTTTAAGACTTATATTGTTGGGGGCTGGATACCATCTGAAATGAGATCTGGTGACCTCTTTTGGCATGCAGGCAGAACACTGCATATATAATAAAAATAAATAAATCTTTAAAAAAAAGACTTGTATTGCCAATTACACTTCTGATCATTTTTTGCACACTTCCCTCATTTTGTAGAGATTTGGGCTTGGAAACTTCTTTAAGTACTATGTCTAAGTTAATTTTGGGTCCTTTCAATCTTGTATTTTTTTTTGGAAAATAAGAGCTGAGCTGAAGATGAAATCAGGATCATCCATCACACCTCACTGCTATAATGACATATTCATGGGACTAAATAGAAGGTTCAACACCTGAGAGCTCTGGCTGTTCATTCACAGGGCCTGACTTTGATTCCCAGCACCCAGAAGACAGCTCACTACTCTCTGTAACTACAGGCACCTGGGATCACACAATCTCTTATGTTATACTCTAGTACTTGGCATGCTCTTGATATACACACTTATACATATAAATTAAACTTCATTTCTTTTGAAAATAACATATGCATGAAGAAAAACTTTTTCAAAAGTATCAAATCACACACATATCTGTCTTTTTGTCATTTGTATATCTGGAACCCGAGCAGGACTAAAGAATGCAACACACCGCCTGGACCTAGAAATACAGGTAGTTCTGGGTTATCTGGGTCTAGGAACCAAACTTGTGTACCCAAGAGGAGCATGAATATTCAGTAAACTTTCCAGCTCCCAAATCTGACATTAAAATGTAGGTGAAGATGCCAGACTACTTCTTCTGTCTCCTGTCACTTGAAGGTAATAAAAGTCCCCTTTAGATGGCAATCAAAGAGTTGGGCTTTTTAGCCCTCTTTGAGTGGACTCTCTGCTTTGTTTCTTATTTTCATTATTAACACAATTCCCTTGATGTGAGCAAAGAAAACAAACCTGACTTGTTGAAACCAGAGAGTGTCCAGTCAGATTTTATAGAAAAAGTTCTGTAATTTGAGATATGGCATATATTTTAAGAATTTTTTTTCTTGGATTTTAAAGACAGGGTTTCTCTGTGTAGCTTTGTGTCTTTCCTGGAACTCCCTCTGTAGTCTAGGCTGGCCTCGAACTCACAGAGATCTGCCTCCCAAGTGCTGGGATTAAAGGCATGCACCATCACCGCCTGGCTATTTTAAGAATTTTTTGAGATGGGATACCTCTACATAGCCATGGCTGTTGTGGAACTCACTATATGAACCAACCTCACCTGAAACCTCAAACTCAGAGATATTGGCTTGTCACTGTCTCCCAAATGCTGGGATTACAGGCATGCACCTCTAAGGCCAGCTGAAATATGTTTTGAAATGTTCTATCTTTAAATCAGAGAATTAAATGATAACATAAGATTTTAAAAGAAATCATCAATGTTGCATTTAATACTAATACCTCTTGAATTTCTGTAATAATAATGTAAACTGGCAAATCATTTCATATATTCCCAATAGCTGGGTTACTTGCTTTGTTAACTTTATCCATTTAAAAATGTCTGAACTCTGTCTGTGCATGTATACCTATGCCATCATGTGCATATGGCAGTGAAAGGACAACTTCAAAGTGTCTAGTAACTACTTCTCCTATGTGAGTTCTAGAGAGGAGACCAAGGAGTCTTCTGGCAGCAAGTGAACTCAATGACATTTATTTGGGTTTAAAAATTATTTAGGTATGTGCCATTGAGGGAGTGTGCATATGTCAAAGTGCTAATGTGGCAATAAAGGAAAATTTTTTAGTTACTTGACTCTTCCAGAGATTGAACTCAAGTCATTAGGCTTAACAACAACCAACTTTACCACTGAGACAATTCTATGGCATTCATTTGTGGTTATGAAAAATGTAATGAACAAGAGCTTAATTCTCAGAGTAAACTAACACATTCCAAAGAGGAAAAAAAGATAGGAGTATATCACTACCATTTGCAAAGATCTGTTACTCAAATTGTCCTGATTTCTTCTACCATTAGATGATAATACATTTACAATTTGAAAAGAAGACAATATTTTACTGATTAAATATCTCAACTAATTTTATTTGAGGAGGAATTTCATATATTTCATATATTCCCAATAACTGGGTTACTTGCTTTGTTAACTTTATCCATTTAAAAATGTCTGAACTCTGTCTGTGCATGTATACCTATGCCATCATGTGCATATGGCAGTGAAAGGACAACTTCAAAGTGTCTAGTAACTACTTCTCCTATGTGAGTTCTAGGGATGAAACTAAGGAGTCTTCTGGCAGCAAGAGGAGGATCCCAGGTGCCTTTATTTGAGGAGCAGTGAGACAGCTAAGCAAGAAATATCTGCGCAAGGCTGGGGCCTGACTTTAATCACCATATGAAGAGGGCCAAAAGTAGACCCCACAAAGTTTTTTTCCTGTTCCTACATATCTGACATTATCAAAAAACCCATAATTACAGTAACACAAACATATCAAATAATTTTTTTTTTATTTTGTTTTTTTTTTTAATAAATTTCATTTCTGTTGCATTATCTGGCATCTCTCAATAATCTCCTGGAAGGCAGTACTTCAAGATGAAGTGGCAAATATAAAATTAATGGGGAGATGAAGAAGGATGAGACTTCAAATATTATATACATATCCATTGCATGTCAAGCTATGTTGTGAATACTGGTGTGGACCATTGCTGCTTGACAAAGTTCCAGCATTTTGACTTTGCTGATGGACCACATTTCTGCAGTACCTTTTTGCTTTTATTGTTAATGATTCTCACTATTAATGCCTTTCTTTTTGGGGAAATTTGTGCAGGCTTTGGTAAATGATAAAAATGTGTACAATAGTAGACTCTCTTAACAAAATAATTACTGGAAACAAATCCCTGCCACCACTGAACCAGGAATTCCTTTGTACCCTCTTAGTTGCACCAAGAACAGGAAAGTTAGAGATTTACTAGACACACCTGATCCCAAGGATGAGATGCATACTTTTCACATCCAGAGTTTGAGGTAATTAAAGGCAAGAGTTCAGTTAATAAATAAAGAAAATTAGAATAGAATGGTACAATGGAAAAAGAGTGAGACACCAGGATCTTCACTTTTGGGAGTGTTATGAGGGGAACAGGCCTATACAGTAAATTTAAGAAATTGTAGTATAGTGTCTGTTCCCTGGAAGAAGTTCTTTTCCCAAGGTCAGGCATTTGGAAAAGGGTCCCCATTACTTCAGGGAATTGAGGAAAGTGACTGACTAGTAGCTAAAGCACTCATTCTCCTTATCTGTAGCAGGAGAATCTTGTGGTCCTTTCATTAACATATGGCTGGTGTCTATTATCAAGATCAAGGCTATCTTCCTCAACTCATAATTCCAAGCCACACACCAGGTCCTAAGCCTTCTTTTCACCTTTTTAATCCCACATGTAATTATAGAGTATAAACAATACCTTTTTCAATTGAATGCTGCTGGCAGCCATCTGGATTTACTTTCAGATCATGTTTGTCTCCTCCTTCTCTCTAACCACTGCAGACTCCACACATCTTAGGGACCAGAAACCCCTCCCCAAGCAGGTCTCCAGGAAAATATACAATTGAGTGCTTGTTATCTTACATTGTTACAGCTCTTGAAGACAGCTGAAAATGATGATTTGCAAATGCACAGGGTTTTTATTGCGTCTTATGCTTTTTTCGATTAAGCATTTTAACACTAACATGGTTGAAACATGTTGACAAAACCGCACTCATTGGGGTATATCATCTGCTCTTGTACTTGTACTCAGGAGGCTGACACATAAGGGTCATGAGTTCAAATGTACTCCTGAATAATTACGGATTTCCCAGCCAAGCTGAATAACAAACAACATCTCAAGAGAATTTGTGAAATTATGAAAACCAAAACCAAGAACAAACTCTCAAACACATAGCAGTTTGTGGATATTATGAATAAAGCTGCTGTGTACATAGTTGAGCAAGTGACCTTGTGGAAGGATGGAGGAAAATCTTCTGGATATATACTCATGAGAGTTATAACTGAGTCTCTAGATTGCTCAATTCCTAATTTTTGAAGTAATCACCATATTAATTTAAAGCTGTACAAGTTTCCATTTCTCCCAGCAATAGAGGAATGTTCCCTTTCTTCCACATGCACGTCAGCATGTGTTGTTTATTGTGTTACTGATCTTAGCCATTTATGAAAGGTGTAAAATAAATCTTAAATTACATTTTATTAGCACATCCTTGTAGGCTAATTGTGGAAGATTCCTTTAAATGTTTCTCACCATTTTAGATTCCTATGTTGAGAATTCTGTGTTTAGATCTGTACTTCATATTTATTAGATTATTTGTTTTGTTCATGTCAAGTTTCCTGAGATTTTTATTATCCTAGGTGAGGCAACTGAGAACCACATAGACAAACATGATGTGTACTCACTTATAAGTGGGTATTAGCTCATAATTAAAGAATAATCACAGAACAATCCTGAAACCCAGAGAAGATAATTAAAAAGGACAGCTGTGGGGAGGGATCACAGATCCCCCTAGAAAGAAGAAATAAATAGATTTTGTGGGTGGATGGGCAGCAGGAATAGGAATGATCAGATGACAAAGCAAAGGACAGAGGGAGAGAACACATGGAGAGAAGACTGGAATAAGGAAGATATTAGGGGGCAATGTGAAAGCCTAGTGCAGTGGAAATTTCCAGGAAGCTATGAGTGTGGCTGAAGTGAGGACTCCAAGTAATTGAGAATAGAGAACATGAACTGGCCAGCTTCTGTAGCCACACAAGGCTCCCAGTGGTGGGACTGATAACCATAGAGCCAAAAAGATATTTGAACCACACTTGTCCTGTGTCCATGATATGTTGGGGCAATAGCAGCTCAGAGCTTGTCTAATGTCCAACCAATGACTCATGTAATTTGAGGCACAGACCACAAGAGGGAGCCAATGCCCAACACTGCCTGGATGTACAAGAACTGGAAGTTGAATGGCTCAGAGAATTAAGGCAGGACCATATATTTGACTGAAAAGAAAAAGTCAATGAAATGATTCCTAATTCTATTCTATTATAATCAGAGAATGGGGTCTGTTTCGCCACTGGACTGCCATCTGAACCTACCTAGTGATTTTCTCTACAAAACACAAATTTTTAACTTCTTAGTTTCTTTTTCACTGAAGACCTGCATGAGTCATCAGTAGTAAACATGCAACAAAATCAACATTTTCTCTAAGAAATCAGCCTATTGCTTTTAATTTTGACTTACACAATTTCTCAGGGAAGGGAGAAAGTAAGGAAGATTTGGAGCCAAAATACCATAGAAATGATCTCTGGCTGTATTTTTCCTGGAGTCCATTTCCCACGGAAAGCTATGACCTTGACTTCCACTGCATTACTCTCAATTCCCCCTTCTTAGCAGTCCTACAAGGTTAGCCACTAAAGCTCTGTATACAGCTCTCTATGGCTTTTGCTATCTAAACTCTTAATATCTTTAACAGTCCTAGGTCCTATACAGTAAAAAAATCACTTTTATTGTCCCATGTTTTGTCCTAACTTGCATGTTTCTTGCTATGATTAAATTTTCCAATCAAAAGCTACTTAAGCAATGAATGGGTTCATTGGATGATATTACCATATCATATCACATCATTGTGGGAGCTTAGGATAGAAACTCAAGCTAGCACCTGAATGCAAAAATCCATGGGGAAACTCTGTTGACTTGCTTTCTCTCTTTTGTCTGGCTACTGTCTTGAGTCAGCTAGCGGTCATATCCAGCCCAGGCCCACTTGCTTATAGATATTGCCATGCTCATTGGAAGAACATTCCCACATTAATCATCAATCAACACAATCTCTCTAACACATAGTAACCAGCAATTCTGACCTGGGAACACTCTCAGGTGATGTTCCCGCACATGACTCTAGGCCACTTCATGTTGACAGCAAAAGCTAATTAAGACAAACAGACAATGATACCTCAGAAAGTTTTAGAAACTCAATACCAATATATTAATTAAGCTTATCAATATTTAAGCAGAAAAAATTAAATATGAAGACAACAATTACTGGAAACACAGACATGTCTAGGAATGAGGCTAGACAAGCCTCTAAGTTCAAGAAAACTAAAAGTGTCTCTGTACACAAAGTTCACAAATGAACAGAAAACCTCAAGGTAATTATAACATGACATAATAAATTTTCATGAATATAAAAATTGGTGATGGTTCATTATTTTTTAGGGAAACAATACAATTAGATGGCAATAAAACTAAAACATAGCTCGACTGAAAAAATAAAGACACACCTTCAAATATATATCGTGGTCCTTTAACAAGAACTACAAGATTATAATCTAAATCACACTAAAAGAAATCTCTGGTCATCTCTCATCCTGTGCATGCCAGTTCTCTCATTTGCTAATAATAAAAAATGAGTTGGGTGAGGAGGGTTTTTCCACCAAAATTAGAGAGATTCACTTGTAACCTTCTGGTATTTTAACTTTATACAAAATAATTTTGACTATTAAAAGATCTCATTCTCTTATGATAAAGAAAATGATATTCGCCAGGAGACACCAATCTGTTTCTTATGCTTGATGACTATATGTGAGTTTGAATCAGTGAGGAATTAAAAACTTTTCCCAACCAAATACAAGATAACAGATTTTTAAATCAAAAGTATATGATTTATATTATACATCTAAAACAACTTATTTTGCACTAATTGTTTTATAAGTCACAAGATCTTTTGAAAACAAGTTTATTCTCATTTTTATGTACATGTTATTATGTGAAAGAAAAAATATCTTCCAAGGATGTACAAGTGACACATAAGAGAAGAGAATGTCAGATCTCCTGGATCTGGAATAGCAGGGTCTTATGAACCTCCCATGTTAGGTGTTGGGATGTGAACACAGATTGTTTCCAAACACATGTGTTGAGACACTGGCCAAGCCCCATAGTATATTCTATCCAATAAACTAAAAGTCTCTCACAGATTAACAACAGGAACAACAAAATGTAAATAAATACAGATGTTAATAAATGATTTATCAGGAATATGATGCATCAATATTAATATATTGAGTGTGGTAAATTTGTAGCATGAATTGAATACAATCCAAAGAAAACTCCAAACAATTTATAACAGGATACCTGATTCCAAAGGTAAATGCAAAGTATTAACTCTCAGAAGTCTCATAGGATTATGAAAAAATAGTACCCATATTGACACAGTGTGACTTCTATATTTACCACAAAGCTACAACCTTCAAGATTATGTACAATATTTGGGAATGAATAAAGTAGATTGAGAGAAAAAAACAAAAACAGAAGCAGAAAAAATAAAGTCAACTTTTAATCAAGAGATCAAAGGAAGAACACAGAGGAAATGTGAGATCATGACAAATATTATCCAACTACCTATAATTCTATGTGTATAAAAATTAAATAAACACAAATTTCACAACTCCAACAAAATTAACTCAAAATGACCTTTAAATGCTGTTTCTGACACTGTAGCTATGGTTATATCTTCCAAACAGAGAGGCCCCAAGCCCTAGAGTTTTCTTGGCAATTGGAAAAATTTATGAAAAACTCTCATGCCATGTCTCTGTGAACTCTCATGTGCCCATGTGGTTTTAGACCCCAGTCCCACTAATGCCCAATCACAAAACAGTTTAGAAAAATAATTTAATGTCTATTTCCTGCCATATGATCTACATATTCTAGAATCTGCTCTTTCCACTTGCCTAACAACATGCACATATATTAGAGATAACACAGCCTCCCGTAGGCAGGGAAGCAGAGCCTCCCACTCACCACTTAATCCACGCTCAGAGTCTCAGAAAAGAAGGGCCATTTTCCAGATCACAGTATGGACCAATAAAACCACAGTCTGGCTCATGGACCTTCACAGTCACAGAAGCTTTGACAGCTCAGCAGAACTTCTCCTCTTGGTCTGGAGTCAGTGGTCTCCACACTCACCATGGCATGGATTTTGGTCTCCCTCACAGCTCCTACAGCAGAGCAAGATGAGAATCCTGGAAAGAATCTGCAAGTTTCTTCCCACTGGTGCTCCTAATTGCTAAGCCTTCCTGAGGTCCTACATTAGCTAAAGCCACCCAGCTCAGACTCAGGACAGAGGCAGCTCCCCCACTAAGTGATCAGAGATCAAATGACACACACAGCACAGGCCTTCTCAGCTCTGCCCTTCCACCTTAGGAGCAGACAGGATGCTCATCTGAGAAATCTAAAATTTTAAAATTCTTCCAGTCTCTCAGAGCACTTCCTGTTCCCCTTCCCAAGCACACACTCCTTTGTGTACAAATGCACACTGATTGTCCAGTGCAGCCAAACCTTTGCTTCATATCTGGGACGTCCTGCAGCCAAACACAGGTCACATTCAAACAGTAACTGTTGCAACTATGTAAATGTTAAAGAAAAACAGGCCATGAATTAGAAAACAATTAGTGGTCAATGTTAGGGCTTGTAGGTAGGAAAGAAACTGTGCATATGGTATAGTCATAATCTCAAAGAATTATTTAGAAAAGTTGAAATAGAATTTATGGTCATATGTTTCAGATACCAGGAATTTGTTTGAGAGCAAACAGAAGATTACTCACATGCATTTTTTTTCCTGAGGCTACACATTTTAAACAAGGAAAATAGCAGTCCTGTTAGGCAGGACCAAACTACTTTACCCAGATTGTCTATACTGGTTGAACCAATGTAATTACAGTAATTCTATTTCAATATAAAGTCAGTCCTTTATCCAGATTACTGAATGTGCTGCTCTGTGGACCCCAAGAAACAGCTAGTCAGGACATTTGTGGCTCATCTAAAATTGATTACATCCCTCCACATCGCTCATCACAAATACTGTTGAAACAGGAAAGCTCTCACCCTCTGTCCTGTCCCTCCATTTCTGGCCTTTCAATACATCAGCTTCAAAGATGCTCAGTGTACTCAATTCTTACACAGGTCCCTCTTCATGTTTATGTCCCTCAAAAAAGTCAAGGAGATGGGAGGACAATAATTAAGTGCTCTATTTTTTCTTCTCACTGTGGCCAGCCTAGAAGAAGACTCAGGACTGTCTTTCCAGCACTGGGCAGCAGTGGCAGGCTTAAGTGTTCAATGCAATTTTCTATTACATAGCATGAGGTAAGCCTGGGCCACAGGAGACACAGCTCTACAAAAAATTCAATAATCAACAGCTCTTGAGAAAAAAAAGAATGAAACAATCAATGACCTAGACATGTTAGACAACAGGACCAAATAGATAAGAGCAGTAATGCTCTTAAAAATGTTAAACATAATACCAATAAGTGGTATTTTAAAGTGATAAAATAATGTATTTTTCAAGATAAAAAACTTAGCTATGCCAGGTGGTGGTGGGACATACCTTTAATCCCAACACTCAGGAGATAGAGGCAGGCAGATCTCTGTGAGTTTGAGGCCAGCCTGGGCTACAGAGTAAGTTCCAGGAAAGAATCTAAACCTACACAGAAAGACCTTGTCAAAAAAAAAAAAAAACCAGAAAAGCAACAACAAAACTTAGCTATATTGACTTTAAAAAGAGTGGAACATTCTCTAGTAGAGGAAATATCATTTATAAGAGATAGGTTGATCTTCCGATTTTGCACATGTTGGCCGGTGTGACCTGTAACCTGACACACAGAGTTATAGTCAATGGCCGTTTGCTCAAACCTCTGAGCTGTCATAACTGTGTCAAGCAGGACTGAACATATCTGCATAGGAGAGTTACCTAATTGATAATTCAATATCCTCTGGTTCAAGTTAACCTCCTGAAAGTATACAACAACCAGTCTGGTCTGTCTTTATTCACAAGTCATCAATCAGTACATGCTGGGAAATTACAAAATTACTCCTCCTGCTACAGTCAGGTTTGTTTTTCCAATGGTGACTACTGTGGCTGATTGACTATTCTCTTTCCCCCAGCAGTGCACACAATAAACTATTTCTTCTATTCTGGTCTGAAGGTAGAAACCATGATCCACATTCAAATCCAATTTCCTTTCAGTGCAATGGATATGAAACTGAATGACTCGGATGGATAATTTTGAAACTCTGAGCTGATACAATCATATAATTTAAGATTTTTAATTGTAATATAGAGGACAGCAAGGTCATTGCCATAGAAAGCAACAGACTGGGACCAAGAGCCCTTATGTCAACACAAGAGAGCTTGTTTCAGAAATATTTTTCTAACAGAATTGAAATGCAGCTATTCTAGAAGTAAAATGATTTCCAAGGGAGAAATCACTCAACACAATTCAGAGATAAAGAAAAATCTCTTTAATGATAGCATGCATCCATCTCCAGCTAATGTTAAAAGAGAAGCCAGCCTAGAAGAGACATTGCCTCCCAAATATGCTAATCATCCTTGTGACACTTAGGTTCAGTCTTCAGGTTACACTTTCTGCAATTTACATAGGAACAGAACACTCCAAGTCTACTCTTGTAGACAGATGGAAGACTTACACCGTAAAGACATTTCCAAAATTACTTCTTAAGTACCCCAGTTATGTAAAATAGCAGGATTTTCTTCAGTGACAGCGTCCTGAGGTGAATGTCACAGGGCATGGGAAAGAGAGGAGAAGTATAAGGTAGAAAGGATAAAAGCTGGGGTGGGGAGGAATTACACCAGCTATGTCTCATGTCACCTAAGTTTCTTAAGAAGATTAGCACCTTGGATACTACTTCTAGGGGTGAAATAAAAAGAAATGGGGAACTTCTAGAAAGTCAGCAGAAACTATCATACAATGGGCCAGACTCAAAGAGGAGCCTATTCAAACAATGCTGCACAAGGGGAAACAGGGCATCTCAACAACAATACTTGCCCGGTCCCGCAGGCCAGGTTATTTGATGAGACCCGAGGAGGCACCTCCTGAAAGATCAATGGGGGCGAGAGAGAAAGGAGACCAGGCGCGTAAAGGAAGACAGAGACATTCTGAGTTGCGTTGAGGTCTCCGTTTATTGACTGGGTGTTGAGGCTTATAAACAGGGCTTCAGGCAGGGAGGGGGAACAGGGGAAGCACGGAGAAAAGGATGGAAAATTCCTAAGGGAGGGTGAGGTCACTTTGGTCCCAGGCCCCTGCAGCTGGCTGATTAGCAGGTACTCCAGGAAGTTGTACAGCCTGAGGTTAGGCCAGGAACTTCCTGCTTTTGTAAGGTTTGATAAAGTAAGGACACCGCTGTCCAGAATCAGTCCCCAACAGTTCCCCCTCTTTTCTCAAAAATGGATCAAGTCCATGTGATCGGGGTGGCTAAGGTCCGAGAGAGTCCCTGTCTTAGGCTACACAGGGGGCTTCCCACGCTCGACAGCATGCCATGTTGAGCCGGTCTCGGGCGACCTCTGTATGCTGTTGTCTCCGGCGTGGGCCCTGTACTATTCCCGTCATTGAGTACCCTCTAGCAGGACCATGGAGACGTTAGGGCCTTAGGACACTGAATCTGAGTCCTTGATGGGGCTCCTGGCCGGCCTCCTCGGAATCTACTCTGTGATAATGAATCGAGACGTGTCGTGGTAAGGCCAAATCAATCTGATTTTTGATAAACCGAGTCAACCGCTGAAAGGCCCAGGGACCAAAGGTCAAACCACCCATGCTGATTTTCAAACTCCCTTTTTCTTTGAGCCAGCCTTTCCCTTAATTTTTCCATCGATTCCCTGACAATACCAGTATGGTCGGCATAAAAGCAGCATTCTCCCTTCAAGGCTGCACTTAATCCTCCCTCCTTTAAAAATAGTAAATCCAGACCTCTTATGATTTGTAACACAACCTCAGAGAGCGACGTTAAAGATTTCTCCAGAGCAGAAATGGATCTTTCTATGGCCTCTAGGTCAGTAGTCATAGCCATTTGTAACTGCATAAGGTGGTTGCTCTGCACAAGAGCAGTAGTTCCTGTACCAATCCCTGCAGTGATGCCCCAATACCTAACAAGAGGGCAATAGTCATAGACACAGGTTCTCAAGTGTATCTGCCTCTCTGCTCAAAGAATTCCATATCGGAGACTAATTGGATCAGAGCATAAGAGTTTTCCCATTATCAATGGCAAAGTGAGCTTCCCCTTATTTAGTTTTTGCCATCTGCAAGTGTGTCATGGGTTCCGAGGTGGATATTGGAATTCTAGCATCCTCAGTTTAGTGGTACCCAGACATGAATCATCATTTAGTTAAGAGCCAACAGTAATTAGCAGAAGCACAGGGCCAAGAGCCTTATGATGGCTGACAGAGTTCCTTATTCTCAAGGAACTTGGAACTTTATCTCAGGTTCCCTATGACAAGAAATTCCCTTTTGATCTAACATTCCAGGGTGGGAGGGAAACAGGGACGATGTTTTCTCTTCTATAATTACTTCCTGCTGACATTGGGACGTTGTTATCAAGGCCCCGGAAAGCCAGAATGTTAGTCAAAGACAAGAGGGAACGTTTTATTGACCAGCTGAAGAGATGGTATGCATATTGGCTGAATTGGTCCATATCAGCTTTCAGCAAGTTCAGGGCTCATAGTCATTTGCAGTAGGTTGTCACCAGCAAATGATGCTTGGATATATCTGTCAGCCAAATGGAAACCTGTTGAGACAGATATAAACTAGGAACAGGAGTTAAAACTTACGAACTTATTTGGAACTTTTAGACCCATAGTCTTAGTAATTGTAGTATTATCAATTTGCGCTGAAATCCATAGTGTCTTTTCTATCTAGAGAACCAAGTATAGATTAGACTGAAATTTCCTTGGCCCAATGAAAAGCATCTGTAAGTCTATATTTAGAACCTTTTTTAAAGAGACTTATTAGCTTTAATTAATTAATCCATCGATCAATCAATTACTAAGCTCAGAAAGCTATTGCTAGTCCAGTAATCAATGTCATCAAAGATCTGAGAGGGATAAACTTTACCTGAGTGCAGACTTTTAAATCTATTTAAAAAATAACATAGACTATCCATTACCCAGACTGTCATCATCCCAGGCTCCTATAGTCTTCATAGTGTTGGCAGGACAGGTGTCAGGACAGCATTGTCCACAATTCAGGTGGCATCTTCTTGTTGTTTCATATCTTCTTTGGAGAACTTGGGAGTCATTGCTAGGAGCTGGGGAGCTCGGAGTCTCTGTTTGCTATAGTAAGCTTTTTATCAAATAATGTAAATGCCATATTCATCAGATCTTTGACAGGTTTGAGGACTATTATCTATTAAATGTATCTGAGCCAAACAAATCTAGGCCTAATCTTGAAAATATCTAAAGTTTGGTAACAATAACCAGGCCAATTTGTTCTCCTATAGATGTATTAGTCAAATATACCTCTAAGTTTTTTTTTTAAAAAGAACAGTTTATGCTTTAAACTAGTATCTGAATAGCCAGATGACTAGTATTAACTTGCATTTCTTAACACAAAGGACATGCAAACTCAGACATTCAAAACCAAACATACATGTGGCCACAATTTTCATTCATACCTGTAGAGTAGACAGACATTTTTACAACTATGACCCTTTGGAGTCTCAATGTAACAGCAGAATAGCAAGACAAAGAAATCTGAAACATGTTTCATTCTTTTTTTTTATATATATATATATATACCTCAAGCCATTTTTTTATAAAAACATATTTTATCTTAACCAACAATAATTTGAAACCAATTCTCTTAAATGATGGTAAGTATTTGTAACCTACTGAACTCAAATGACCAAAACCCATTGTTACAGAATGCAAAAAGCAAGGTTTATTCAGATGAAGTCAAAGTTTACAAGCCACGGCAGGGGGCTCATTCCAAATCTCTCACACACAGCAGGGAGATTGGAAGGAGCGCGCCCTTTCTTTGTGAGGCTAGTTCTTAAAGACATAGACTACATAATTCATCTCTGACAGCCCGCCTTCCTTCTGGTTCACATCAGTAATTTTTCATATTATCTTTATTTCTTGTTTGTTAAACAACCGTGTCTAGGAGTTTTATGAGCTGTCTCTGGGGTTCGAGAAGTTTGGGATGTTTTATGACCACTTAGCCTCTGCCAGATGGTCATATATTCTGACTCTGTGTTTTTCTAAGTTTCTGTAGCTGATAAAGCCACCTGGGAAAAAGGGGTCTAACTTCTTATCTACACTTAGGAATCCTGGTTTAGGCTCCTCTTTGTCTGTAGGGGATAGAGGAAGGGGGGTTATTGAGGTTTCACACCATGTAAATTTTTATTTTTCCTGTGGAAACAAAAGCATAATTTTCCCAGTATCTTGAACTGGTAATTTAACATTTCTTTTTAAGCAATATCAGGACAGAGAAGGGTTAACAAGAGAAGCTGCTGGCCAGCAGAAGAGACTTTGAAGTTATCACAGTAAAGGAAGGGAGGGTCAGATTCTCTCTTTAGTGTTCACACAGTTTTTGTCAATTGCAGGCAGTTCCCCATTGCCCTGTCCAAAGCTCCTGTCTTTGCCTGCCTGTACGGAGAGCACGCACCCCCACCCTCGTGAGAGCAGCCAGCTGGCTGCAGTCCTGATAGCAAGAGAGCTAGGGAGGGACGGAAATGGCCTTTGTTATGCCTCTCTTTCCTCCTCTTCCTCTAGGAAAATAAGGGAGGTTAGTAAACAGAAACAAATAACATTTACACAGACAATCCAAGAACCAGAACATCAGCACTGAGATGACAGCCTCATTCACAGCCAGCAAGCCCCTCTTGCAGTATGCAAGCCCCACCTGGCAGGAGCTACCTGTTTATCTCAGTTCAATCGGGGAGTCGGGGTGGGGGACCCAGTTCCCTCTATTGTGGCTCACACATCCTTCCAGTGGGCTAGGCAAAGGTCTAGTAGAGAAGAAGGGAACTGTCCCATAGTGTCCGTCACAGTCAAGTCAACAATGAGAACAATTAATACATTACACACAAGACCAAGGGCACACAAAAAAAACTTTGCCCCAGCAAAACAACCAACAAAGCTCCAAGAACAATGACAGCCTAATGTGCTCTGGGGGGGGGGTTACCCTCCAGGCTCAATCACATCAAAAACAATCCAGACTCGAGGATCTCTGTCCTTGATCAAACAGACATCAGGGGCTTCCACATCCCTGTCAGTCAGACATGCACCTTTTTTTTTTTGTTCACACACTTTATTATTCTGTGACAGTTCTCTCTCTACACAGCTTCTATTCTGCTCTCATGTCTAGCTCCTTTCTTGCCTGATTTCTCTATATTTATCTACCTCTAGGTTCTATCTTAATTCCTTCATCTAGTTCTGACCCTTCTAGGTTCTCATCTATCTAGTTCTTTCCCCTATCAGCTCCTCTCCCATCTCCTTCTCTCTCATCTGGCTCTTTCTCATCTTGTTCTTCCCCATCTGGCTCTTCCTCATCTTCCATCTCATTCCTCTAGTCCTCTCTTCTAGCCCTTCAATCTAGTTCTTCCCATCTCAGTTTGTTCCTCTCAAGTTCTTACCCATCTAGTTCTTCCATTCTCTTTTTTCTTTTTCTTTCTGTGCCCTGGAAGTCCCGGTATATAAAAGGGAGGGTCCGAGCTAAACTGTATAAAGCTATTACTTAACATCCACCTCTCCTAGGTGGTATCTCCTTGTGGAATTTACCTTAAGTCAGGAGACTTGTATGTGGGCTCTTATCACTGTTAGTCCTCGGAAATTGAGCGACCACCTTGGCGGTGTTTCCTTGTGGAATTTACCTTAAGTCAGGAGACTCGCCTGTGGGTGGTTATCACTGTTAGCCCTCGGAAGTTGGGTGACCACCTGGGTGGTGTCTCCTTTAGTCCTTGAAAATGGCTAGGGGAGATATCTGATTCCAGAGAAAGCCTTTCCTGGGGCTGTTCTCCAAATGCCTGGAATGTGTATGTCTAGAGAGTGATCAGTGCACATTGTTAGCACTTCTTAGGGAAAAATCAATTGGGAAAACTATGAAGGCACACATGATTTTTATAACAGAATACAGCTGATATATAACAAGCCAAGTAACACCAAAAACTCCTTGGGATTTGGCTTCCTCTGGAGGAATTCCCTGATTCCTCCAGGTAGTGACTTTGCCATAACCAGCTGAGTTTTTATGATATATTCCTGTGGCTTGCAGCAGTTCCCCTTTTTTCATTTAGTTAAAAATTTTTTTTCTTGGAAGAGAAGGAGAGACAGTAAAGTAACAATGATCACAACAAAACATACAAAAAAAACCCACAAAATGGCTCTGACAAATTCCCGGGACAAAATACAAGGTGGCACTTCCTCCCATTGTGGGGGAAGATACCCAAAGATGCTCCTAAACCAAATCGTCACCTCTGAGGTGGCCTTAGGGCTCTGGGACGTCTCCCTTCGCCGCCAGGTTCACTGTCCGGACACGTCTGCCCCAGTGAGAGCCTGCAAAGTACAAATTGATCGACCGGTACAAAACAAAAGTAACATGACAGAGACACAGACAGGACAGAGAGCGCTCTTACCGGTAGATGTCAATAAACCTCTGGACCCTTGGGTGTCAGGCAGGGGGAGTTTGAGAGAAAATCCTCTGCAAGGGCTAGTAAATGTGAAACACGCCCATCTCCCTCTGCTTCCTTTAGAACATCTCTAATCACACCATAAAAACTAAAAAAGGCATCGGGGACATTTTCCCCATCTCTGATTAATTTGTTAATATCTTTTCAAACCTTGTTCCAAGTCAGAGGGTGAATTCCTGGTCCATAATCACTAACCAGGGACATTTCTCCTCCACATATTGGAAGAATTTTATCAAATCCTTTTTCTTAACTCTTATTCCTCTCTCCCTAAGATTACCTTTTCATCTCCTTTAGAAAAACAGCCTCTTTAGATAAATTTTTGCTCATGATCGATGGGATGACATACTTACCTCAAGACTCTCCCACGTTGCACGAGTGATGCAGTCCGGGCGTCTCTACCCTGATCCTCTCCGGGGCCCCTTCTGTTGTCCGTCGTCCGGCAGGTCACCGTTCCTCGAGCCCCACGTTGGGCGCCACTTGCCCGGTCCCGCGGGCCAGGTTATTTGATGAGACCCGAGGAGGCACCTCCTGAAAGATCAATGGGGGCGAGAGAGAAAGGAGATCAGGCGCGTAAAGGAAGACAGAGACATTCTGAGTTGCGTCGAGGTCTCGTTTATTGACTGGGTGTTGAGGCTTATAAACAGGGCTTCAGGCAGGGAGGGGGAACAGGGGAAGCACAGAGAGAAGGATGGAAAATTCCTAAGGGAGGGTGAGGTCACTTTGGTCCCAGGCCCCTGCAGCTGGCTGATTAGCAGGTACTCCAGGAAGTTGTACAGCCTGAGGTTAGGCCAGGAACTTCCTGCTTTTGTAAGGTTTGATAAAGTAAGGACACCGCTGTCCGGAATCGGTCCCCAACAATTACTAGGGGTTGGGGATTTAGCTCAGTGGTAGAGCACTTGCCTAGCAAGCACAAGGCCCTATGTTTCATCCTCAGCTCCAAAAAAAGAGAACATTACTGACTAAGCCCACATGATATGTGGACTGATAACTATACTGAGATGTGGGGGAAAGACTTGGTTTCTCAGGATCTGAAGTAACCCCACAACAAATGCCCTGGTTCCAGACCATTGCTAGCTCTCCAAAGCATATTCCTGGCTTTCGGGAAGGAGCTCTGTTTTATTATCAGTACACCAGGCTGTTAGGGAAAGCATCCTAGCCATAGGTCCCAAGTCATTTCTAACTCCCACAAAAATTTTCTTAATCTATGCCTGAGGACCTAAATGAAAGCCTTGCTTCGTCAGGCAATTCCTTAACACATTAGTGTTTTACATTTATTTTCTTTTTATTTTCTTTTTATATATATATATATTTTCAAGTCAGATTTTTACTCTGCAGCTTTGGAGCCTGTCCTGGAACTTGCTCTGTAGACCAGGCTGTCCTCAAACTCACAGAGATCAACTTGCCTCTGCTTCCTGAGTGAGTGCAGGGAAAATAGATGTGCATCACCACCATCCGGCTAGTGTTTTACTTTTCAAATAAGTTGACATATTTGTCATATTGTCCATCTGGCAGAACTATGCTTTTCTCAAGAAGACAACAGGAACTTCATGGCATGCCAGGATTTAAGGTTGTTTGTGAACCTGTAATGCCTCAATTAGCAGCTTGTTAGAGTCCCATTCTTTGATTCAGTGTTAGGCTAAGTGGTTTGTTTTAAATAGACAGTGGCTCCTTTGTAATGGTTTGGAGATCAAAAAATGTGTATTCTCCTGTCCTAATCTCTAGGCCTGGCTACAATACACTTACCTTTGAAGTTTTTTGCTTTTTTTTTTTTTTGAGGCAGTCCTCCCTCAGCTAACTCCTATTTTGTGAGACTTACTATCTTCAAAGAATTAGTAAATCTTTTATATCATCAATTCTACTCTTCTATATCACATGTTAATAGTGACATGCTATCCAGCACATGAGATGCCTTTAACAACCTCCACAAAATTAACTATGAATGGATCTTAAACATGAAAGTGAAATGCAAAGTGCTGAGCCTCTAAAAGTTACTGAAAGGCACTCTTCATGTTTGACAACCTGCTTTCTATGGGTGCACCAAAACCATGTCAAAACTCACTACAGAAATGTTTCTTTTTTTTTTTTTGACATAGGGCCTTTCTGTGTAGTTTCAATGCCTGTCCTGGATCTCACTTTGTAGAGCAGGCTGGCCTTGAACTCATACAGAACTGCCTGACTCTGTCTCCCAGTGCTGGGATTAAGTGCATGGGCCACCCTCATGCAGCACAAAGATGTTTTTACACAGCTCCCTGTGCCCAATTCTGGGAAGACTCAGCCCACAGAGCAAAGTTATTCAGAGGCCTGCCCCAGGGTCCAAGATTCAAGTGCCACATGGGACCTCATAGTACAAAGATTCTGCAGGCAGTTTCCCATCTAGATCCAAGGAGGACACATCACACCAGATCTTCGGCCTCACCATCTCCTCCACTCCATCTGGAGACAGCAGCCCCTCACTCACCATGTCATGGTTTCTCAGCTTGGCCATGCTCTCGGCTCAGCTTCCTGAAGCAGCACTCACAGCACACCACACAAAACTGTTGGAATCAGAACTTCTTCAAAGCCAAGTCTGAATCCAGTGGCTGGAACGACCCTGTACCACTTTTGACTGGCAGGTCACCTGGAGTGCCTGATTGGCTAGTGAGACCTGAGTGACTAGAGCACCTCCTATAGGATTACAGTGGCTTAAAGACACAGCACTATGGTTCCTGAACCTGCCTTTCACCATAAACAAAGACTTTTTCTAAATGAGCAGAGATATGCATAATAATAGCACTTGCACCTGGCTCCAATATCTGACCCTGCTATCTTCCTGCACTCCATAGGAACTTCCCCTTCTCCCTCCAGGACACAATGTGGCTAGCTAGCTTGCACAGACCACTAAACTATGTGGAGTGAAGTGATTCCCTGTTACATAGGAAAAAAATGTCAGGAATATTAACAACTAAAGAGAGATTTAAAGAACATGAGGAGAGTGTTTATTATGTGACTTAATGCTGACATCAGGTGAACTGAAGGTACTTTTTACCTGGTTGTCATAGCGACTTCAGACAACCAGCAAAGAAAAGGAGAAACTGGATCAAAAACAAGAAAATAGGTCCATCGCTTTAGGAGTTTTATTCCAGAAATTCAGAACAAACGTTTGGCAAATTAATAATATAAAAGAGTAGTCTTCATGGATAATTTAATACTTAGAGAACAATTGAGCTAGGGAGAATGTGTTCATGAACACTATTGTTAGCCAGCACATTTTTCTCACTGGGCAGGTGAAGAAAAAAAACAACTGCATTATTCAAGGTTCTCTACCTAAAATGATAGAACAAATCTCTCCGTGTATAAAGAAGTGGATTTATTCAAATGTCTCACAAACTGTGGTTCAGGTAGTGGATCAATGGCAGCTGCCAATGGAAATTTGATGAATTCAGTAGCTGTTTAGTTCATGAGGCTGTATATCTCCACTGGTCTTCAGTATAAACCACAAGTCTAAGGAAGTGGGCTCTAATGCTGGTAAAGGAATGAACTTGGTAGCCAGAGCTAGGGCAAGCAGACAAAGGGAAAACTTTCTCCTCCAGTGTCCTTTATATATGTAGGCTGGCACCAGAAGGTATGATCAAGATTAAAGGGGGAGCTTATACTTTGTTTGATTTTTTAAAATGTTTTTGAGACTTGATTTATCAGTGTAGCCCTGCAACTCATTCTGTAGACCAGGATGGGCTCAAAGTCAGAAACCCCAAGTGATTCTGCCTCCTCAGTGCTGGGCTTAAAAGTGTGCATGGACACCAAGCAGCTGAAAGTGTATATCACCTCAAATGATCTAGATTAAAGATGGCTCTTTAATTTCAAAATCCTTCAAAAATCCCTCACAGGTGTACCCAACTATTTTGGTTTTAGTTAATTGCAGAGGTAGTCAGTTTGACTACCAAGAATAGCCATCAAAATATCCAAGACAGAAGAAAGGAGAAAAATTCTTACCTGCAGGAGGAAGGTAGAGTATGGAATGCTTTTCCAAAGCTTTTTCAAGCAAAGGAAGAATGTGGATTTTACATAGGGAATCTGGACTTGGTTGTGTAGAGTTCTCCATATTCCTAAGCAGGCTAGGTTAACCAATCCATTTCTGAACATGAACACAATGTAAAAGTGGAGAAACTTGGAGGAATTTATACATAAAAATCATGCAGAACCATACATAAATTATAAAAATGATGGAAAGAAATGCCTCTGGGATGTTCATCTTGTACCACAAGGTCTTAACCCCTTTTCAAATACCTTCTAAACTCTTCCTTGTTTTTTGTTTTGTTTTGATTTGTTTTAATTTTTTTAGTTTATTTAATTTTTAAATTATGTTTCTCTTTTTTTTCACCTTGGTACAGTACAAATTCTTATCCTAATAGTGAAATTTTTCACTGTAGCTTGCCCAGGGATTGGATAAAACCAAAACTTATTATAAGCTACAGTCATCCTAGGGTCCCCCCTGCTCTCTGCCTCTCTGGTTCTGTGGGTTGCAGTATGATTGTCCTTTGCTTTAGATCTAGTATCCACTTGTGAGTGAGTACATAGCATGTTTGTCCTTCTGAGTCTGGGTTACCTCACTCAGGATGATATTTTCTAGTTCCATCCATTTGCCTGCAATTTTATGCTGTCATTGTTTTTCTCTGCTGAGTAGTACTCCATTGTGTATATGTCCCACATTTTCCTTATCCATTCTTCAGTTGACAGACATCTAGGTTGTTGCCAGTTTCTGACAATTATTAATAATGTTGTTATGAACATAGATAAGCAGGTATCTTTGTGGTATGATTTAGCATTCTTTGAGTATATGGCCAAGAGTGGTATGGCTATGTCTTGAGGTAGATTAATTCTCAATTTTCTGAGAAAATATCATACTGACTTCCATAGTGGTTTTACATTAGTTTCAAATATTTAAAAATGTACAACTAATTTCTATCAATTGTTAATTAAAACATATTACATTGCTTCCTCCTTTTATGTCTTCATTTATTCTCTACACAAATTCCTTCTAAAGTCTTCCTTTGTAAGTGTTGGTGAATAAGTATGATGAAATACATGAAAACAACCTTCTGCATTCATTGTTGGTCATACAAATATGGATATTTGGGTGACCATGTTGTATTGGACAGATAATTAGGGAGCTCATCCCTGCCTTATTCTCGAAATTAAAGGAGAATTCTACTTTTTAATCATTATCGTGTGTCTGACCCTGACTAGACTGCCTTTTACAGGAAACATAATCAAGAACAGAAAACTTAGAGTAGAAAATGCCTTACCAGTTAAGAACACTGAAGATTCTTTCAGAGCATCCAGCTTCCATTTCCAGTACATATAGAAGCTCACTACTATATATAACTCCATTATCAGGGATCCTGACACAGTCTCCTGGTCTCCCTGGCCACCATAAGAAGAGGAGACTTAGACCCTAAAGATTATATGTCAAGCTGTGCGTGGTAGTACATTCTTTCAATACCTGCAATCTGAAGACAGAGGCAGGAAGATCACAATAAGTTGTGAAGCCTGTGCTACATAGTGTATGCACACACACACACACACACACACACAAACACACTCAAACACACACACAAAAATACACACACACTCACAGTCACAGTAAAAGAACAAAATGTAATAAAATACAAAAATAGGAGCATTGGAGAATTGGAATATAAAACCTATTAAAGTCATTTCAAGTGTCTGACACTGCTTCCAATAGAAACATTTTCAAAAATAAGCATGGCCACTGGGTAGTGGTGGTGCACACCTTTAATTCCAGCACTTGGGAGGCAGAGCCAGGCAGATCTGTGAGTTTGAGGCCAACCTAGGCTACAGAGTGAATACCAAGACAGGCTCCAAAGCTACACAGAGAAACCCTGTCTCGAAAAAAAACAAAACAAACAAACAATAAAAAGGTTGGGGATGTAGCTCAGTGGTAGAGTGCTTGCCTAGCAAGTTGTAGGTTCTGGATTCAATCCTCAGTTCAAAAAAAAAATATGGCCAACCATGAAGTACATGACATCAATTGCAGCCAATGAGAGAAACTGAGGATTTGAAGGTTTGCCAGTGCCTTATCATGTGACCTGAACTGCTCATCCTGAGCTATGTTATGGGACCTGCCAAATCATAAAGTAGTACATGCACAGCAGCAATATGTTATCAAATGGAAGTGGTATGTCAGATCAGGCCCAAGCAGGTCCTGAATGCACAAGTAAGATACATGAAGAAATTGCCCAAATTCCTATGGTTTCTACTCCTGTTATAATGCCTTCTGCTGCCAAGCAGACATCCATGGAGTCATGGGGTATTTCCTATATTTGGTTGACCCAGTAAGAAAAGACTAGGGCCACTTGGTGGTTCTGTACATCATGCAGGAATCACCCACAAATGGACAGCTGCAGCATTTCAACCCCATTTTGGAACAAGCCTGAAAGATATTGGTGAAGGGTGTAGGGGCCCCAAAACAGCTTGACCACACAGCTGCCATGACAAGCTTACTGTCAGGCAACACCTGCATCCATAAACTGACAACAGTAAGAGATCCACCCAAGGATAGAATAGTAACTAATGGAAAGTGCCTGACATTCCAAACATTCCAATGATTACATAAGAATAGATAAGACAAGATCACCAGATGTCTGTGTGAGGGTGTCAGATCCCCTAGTGCTAGAGCTACAGACACTTGTCATCCACCACATGGGTGTTGAGAATTGAATCCAGATTTTCTGGAAGATCACTCAGTGCTCTTAACCATGGAGATATCTCCCCAGTGACATCATTCAATCAGTTAACTACATTTCTAAGTAATGCATTTAGAACTGGAGACAGAGTTTACTTTCTCCTTCCTTGTTGACTGGAGCTTTGATGTTGGTGTTTCCCTTTTAAGCATCAATTAGCTTAATATTTGCATTTTGTTAGATTAAAGAATGAATGCCTACTTGATTAAATTAATAATAAAGTAGCTTTCCACTAACTACAATGTATCAACTTATCAATACAATTGACCTAATCTTGCCATGTATCTAAAAGCTCATACTATATTATAAAGTTTTCATTAGAAATAACACGCAACTATATGCTTCACTGTTTTCTGTGTTCTTTAGCTTTATAGAATAAGAAAAGTATTTTCTGCAAATGTATACAAACTAGTACTGAAGCATTCACTAAGAGTATTTCAGAGGGGCTGGAGAGATGACTCAGCAGTTAAGAGCACTGACTACTCTTCCAGAGGTCCTGAGTTCTAATCCCAGCAACCACATCTGTAATGAGATATTGTGCCCTCTTCTGACCTGCAGGCAAACACGCAGCCAGAACACTGTATACATAATAAATAATAAATAAATAAATAAATAAATAAATAAATAAATAAATAAAATATTTTTTAAAAAGAGTATTTCAGATGTGGAGTTAGAGTATAAATCAAAAATTAGAATTTAAAAGTATAGAAATTAACTAGTAATCCCAGTTTATAAGTCAGGGTTCTCCAGAGTCACAGAACTGATGGAATGAATCTTTCTCTCTCTCTCTCTCTCTCTCTCTCTCTCTCTCTCTCTCTCTCTCTCTCTTATCTATGTGTCTATCTATCAATAGGCACACACACACACACACACACACACACACACACACACACACACAAAATTCAGAGCATATACTGCCTTTTGGAGAAGCTTTTCCCAGCCCTCCAGACGTTGCCACCTAATTGGTGCTGTAACCTTGTCTTCAAAAGACCAAAGTCAATTCCACCTTCTATCAGGCCATGTCTGGTTCTCAGTGTTGGTCTCTGTTGTTGATTGATCTGGCACACAGCAGCAACAGTAGCCAGGTCAGCTGTGGTGAATGGAATTTCATTTGAGATTTTGCATTAATCCCATCTCTGCTGCCATGGCCACTTTGGTCTTGGGCTCATTAAGCAATGACATGAATGACTGGAGAAAAGACTGACTGTCCATAGAAAGAGTCATCCTTACTATCTCTTTATTGAACTCCTTATCTTGTCACCTTTTGTTGAACACATACATGGGAAATAAAGAAATATATTGGAATATTTACATGCTACAGTCCAACAACAGCTAGCTGTGAATGAATAGAAAGTCCAGGAATCTAGTAGCTGATCAGTCTCACAAGTCTGCGTGTCTCAGGTATTTTTTGTAGGTGCTGGAATCCCAAAAATGTAGACTTTGGGGCTGAAGAGAAGGCTCAGAGGTTAAGAGCATTGGCTGCCCTTCCAGAGGTCCTCAGTTCAATTTCCAGCAACCACATAGTGGCTTCCAACCACCTATAATGAGATCTGGTTCCTTCTTCTGGCATGCAAGCATACATGCAGGCAAAATACTAAATACATAAACAAATACATAAGTACTTACATACATACATACATACATACATAATGCATACAACATAAATCTTAAAAAACAAAACTAGGCTTCAAAGCCAGGGAAGAAATGGATGTGCTGACAAGGTGAAGGAAAGAAGACAAAAAACCAACACACCACCTTCCTCCTTCCATTGTCCTTTGAGCAAAAGGTGTGACCCAGATTAAAGGTGTGTTTTCTATCTTTAAGGTCTGGAATAAAGGTGCAGGTTATCCAACCTCAGGATCTGGATCAAAGGCATGTCGTCTTCTTGCCTCAAGGTCCAGATCACAAATGTGCCCTCCATTTAGAATTATAATTCATTGCAGATATAATAAACTTTACAACCAATAATATTCATCACAATCCATATCTTGCCAACTAGACACACAATCCTATCTTCATAAGTCGTGATTAATTTCCAAATGAAATACAATAACCAGGTCATAGTTATGCCTAAAGATAACATAACTATTCCACATAAAATTACAAACCCATTATATATTTAGAATACTAACAATGTCCCTTAAGGAACATCTTTCTAGTAACTCAAACTTACATCTGATATCAAATGATCTTCTCTTAATTGGTGTTGCAACATATTATAAGAAAATTAAAAAAAAACCATACAAATATCTGTACAAATGCATTAACAAAATGCAACAGAAGCTCTCATGTCAGTTATAATCTTAATTTCTTCAACTGGTCACATGGCCTTAGATGGTATTTAGAATTACATTCCTGTACTTTGCATTCTGTACTTCTTTTACCCTCTAAAAGCACATCAGAGATGCATGGTTCTTTTGCTGGAAAAGAGACCCATACCTTCATTCCTGATTGGTCTCTTCCCTTTGTCATCCTTCTTGTTTTAGATTAATGTAGTTTCCCAACGACTTTAATCACAGGGCACAGTAGCACCTAGAGATGCCCTAAAGAATCTCGTACATTTCAGACATAATCTTTTTCACCTCCATTGTGGAAGGACAGTCCAATTTCTCCATGATAATCTTGATATATCAAACATCCTGATGATGTTATTCCTTTCTTAGTCTGTTGTTTTAAGGGCATTTGAAGCTCCAAATTACCAGGGGTCAGTCTGAGTTTCCAATTCATTGGAAAGTTTGTTGTGCTTCCTGGCAGGAGCACAATGGCCTCTGAACAAAATCTTCTAGGCCAGCAAAATTTAGCGCTGCAGAAATAGGTAGCACAGACTTTTCTAGTTAGTCACTAGCAGTGATAGTGAGTAGAAGTATTCACTTTCACATTCCTAGCTTCCTGTATCCGTAGATTCTGGCTATAGGAGAAACTTATCATATGTTGGATGCTGATTTAGAGCATATACTGCCTTCTGGAGAACCTTTCCCCCGCCATCCAGATGTTGCCATGTAATGGGTGCTGTAACCTTGTATTCAAAAGACCAAAATCAATTCCATCTTCTATCAGGCCACACCTGGGGCTCAGTGTTTTTTTCGAATGTTGGCTGATCTGGCACACAGCAGCAACAGTAGCCAGATCAGCTGTGGTGAGTGGAATTTCATGTTGAGTGCATGCATCTTTCCCACCTTTGCCGCCATGGCCACTTTGTTCTTGGGCCCATTGGGAAATGATATGAATGGCTTGAAAAAGTGGCTGACTGTCCACAGAATCATTCTTACTATCTGATTATTGAACTCCTCAGCTTTTCACCGTTTGCTGAACATGTACATGGGATATAGATGTCTTCACACCCTTTGGTCATTTGAAGAGGTCTATCCACTTACTTCTTCCCCAGATATCTTTCCTACCAATTTCTCAACCATGCTCTTTCCAAGTTCCTGAATATCTAGTCAATCTTTGTCTACAGTCTGCCACTCAGAGAATAGTTGTACATTTAAACATTTTTCCTTTCAAACAAACTCTATGACCCTGTGTACTGCCTGACCTACTGCCCACTGTGTAGATTTCCCTTCACCAGTGTCTTTTTTTTTTTAAAGATTTATTTATTATGTATACAGTGTTCTGCCTGCATGCCAGAAGAGGGCGCCAGATCTCATTACAAGTGGTTGTGAGCCACCATATAGTTGCTGGGAATTGAACTCAGGACCTCTGGAAGAACAGCCAGCGCTCTTATCCACTGAGCCATCTCTCCAGCCCCACCAGTGTCTTTCAGGCTTGTCCCAAAATCAGGTTGAAATACTACAGCTGTCCATTTCTGGGTGGTGCCTGCATGATGTACAGAAACATCATTAAACCCCACCCTAGTCTTCTCCTCCTCAGTCAGCCAATCAAAGGGAATACCCATGAGACTATAGGTGAATGCTTGGCAGCAGAAGGCATTGTAACAGAAGTAGAAACCATAGGCATTTGGGAAACTTTTTTTTTTTTTTTGGTTTTTCAAGACAGGGTTTCTCTGTGTAGTTTTGCGCCTTTCCTGGAACTCACTTGGTAGCCCAGGCTGGCCTCGAACTCAAAGAGATCCACCTGGCTCTGCCTCCCGTGTGCTGGGATTAAAGGCCTTGCACCACCACCACCCAGCTTGGGGAACTTCTTGATGTGGCTTGTTTATGCCTTTAGGATGCTCTTGGACCTCATCTGCTACATACTTTTTTCACTTGATAATAGATTGTTGCTGTGCAGGTCTCTTTTTATGACTTGCTGGGTTTGATAACACTCAGATTGTGATGGGCAGTTCAGGGTGCAGGGTGAGGTTTTTGAATCACTGTCAAATATGTTCAGTTTCTTCCAGTGGTTGCGATTAATGGCATGTGCTTTCATGCTTGGCCATACTTGTTTTGAACAAGGTTTCATGGGCATCGGTGGACGACACTTGAAATGACTAATCGGTATTATGTTGTCCCTATTCTCCAGTTCTAATTTTACTTTATGTCATTTAGTTTTGTTCATTTCCAGTGAGTGTGTATGTGTGTGTGTGTGTGTGTGTGTGTGTGTGTGTGTGTGTGTGTGTGTGTAGACTATGTAGCATGGGCTTCAAAACTTTCTGTGATCTTCCTGTCTCTGTGTCCATATTGCTGGTACTAAAGGAATGCAATAGCACACACACCTTGAAATATAATCTTTATGGTCTAAGTTTCCTATTCTTAAGACAGCAAGAGAGAGCAGGAGATTGTGTCAGAATCCCTAATACTGGAGTCATATATATTAGTGAGCATTTATATGTACTGGGAATGGAAGCTGGATGCTCTGAAAGAATATTCAGTGCTTTTAACTGGTGAGGCATATTCTATCCTAAATTTTCTGTTCTTGATTATATTTTCTGTCCAAGGCAGTAGTCAGGGTCAGACAACTGGTGCTGATTAAAAAGTAGAATTCTCCTCCATTTGAGAGAACAAGGAAGGAAATAGCTCCCTAATGATTTGTCCAATATAACATGGTCAGCCAGTTATCCATGTATGTACAATCAACAACAATGGATGCAGCAGGTTGTATTCATATATTTCAGCATACTGATTCACCCACACTTAACAAGGAAGAGTTTAGAAGATATTTGGAAATTTAGTGAACAAAGAAATAAAAAAGGAAAGAGAAATAATATCTTTTTTAATATTATTTTTTTATTTATTTTTCTATTATCAGCTTGATACAGTACCAATTAATATCCTAATAGTGAAATGTTTCATTGAGGCCTGCCCAGTAATTGAATAGAACCAAATCTTATTATAAAGCCACAGTCATCCTAGGGTCCCCCTCTGCTATGTAGCCTCCCTGGTTCTGTGGGATGGTGTTTGATTGTTCTTTGCTTTGTATCTAGAATCCACTTATGAGTGAGTACATACAATGCTGTCCTTCTGGGTTTGGGATACCTTACTCAGGATGATATTTTCTACTTCAATCCATTTGCCTGCAAATTTCATGCTGTCATTGTTTTTCTCTGCTGAGTAGTACTCCATTGTGTATATGTACCACATTTGCTTAATCCTTTCTTCAGTTGACAGGCATCTAGGTTGTTTCCATGTTCTGGCTATTACAAATAGTGCTGCTATGAACACAGTTGAGCATGTATCTTTGTGGTATGATTGAGCATTCTTTGGGTATATGCCCAAGAGTGGTATGGCTGTGTCTTAATGTAGATCAATTCCCAATTTTCTGAGAAACCGTCATACTGATTTTCACAGTGGTTGAAAAGTTTGCATTCCCACCAACAGTGGAAGAGTGTTCCCTTTGCTTCGCATCCTCTCCAACATTGGCTCTCCTCAGTTGTTTTGATCATAGCCATTCTGACTGGTGTAAGGTGGTATCTCAGAGTCATTTTCATTTGCCTTTCTCAGATGATTAAGGATGTTGAGCAATTCTTTTAATGTCTTTCAGCCATTTTATATTCTTCTTTTAAGAATTCTCTGTTTAGCTCTTCAGCCAATTTTTTAATTGGATTGTTCAATATTTTTTTTTGTTTTTTTGTTTTTGCGAGACAGGGTTTCTCTGTGTAGCTTTGCGCCTTTTCCTGGAACTCACTTGGTAGCCCAGGCTGGCCTCGAACTCACAGAGATCTGCCTGGCTCTGCCTCCTGAGTGCTGGGATTAAAGGTGTGCGCCACCACCGCCCGGCTATTGTTCAATGTTTTGATGTCTAGTTTCTTGAGCTCTTTTTTTTTTTTTTTTTTTTTTTTTTTTTTTGGAGCTGAGGATCATACCCAGGGCCTTGTGCTTGCTAGGCAATTGCTCTACCACTGAGCTAAATCCCCAAACCTGAAAGGCAAGCTTTTTTGTTTGTTTATTCATTTTGTTTTGTTTTTCGAGACAGAGTTTCTCTATGTAGCTTTGGAGCCTGTCCTGGAACTCACTCTGTAACCCAGGCTGGCCTTGAACTGCTTCCCAAGTGCTGGGATTGAAGGCATGCACCACCATCACCACCACCCGGATTTAACTTCTTTATATACTTTGGAGATCAGTCCTCTGTCTGATGTGGGGTTGATGAAGGTCTTTTCCCTTTCTGTTGGCCGTCTTTTTGTCTTATTGACTATGTCTTTTGCCCTACAAAGGCTTCTCAGTTTCAAGAGGTCCCATTTATTAATTGTTGTGCTCAGTGTCTGTGCTAATGGTGTTATATTTAGGAAATGATCTGCTGTGCCAATGTGTTAAAGTATAGAGAAGTAATATCTATTAATTAACAATTTAAGGGAAGCCAGGTGGTGGTGGCACACGCCTTTAATCCCAGCACTCGGAAGGCAGAGCCAGGCGGATCTCTGTGAGTTCGAGGCCAGCCTGGGCTACCAAGTGAGTTCCAGGAGAGGCGCAAAGCTACACAGAGAAACCCTGTCTCAAAAAAACAAAAAACAAAAAACAAAAAACAAAACCAATTTATGGGACAACATTTTAAATAAAAGGGGCTAGATAGATGGCTGAGCAATAAATGCACTGACTTTGTGACAGAGGACCCAGGCTCCATTTACAGAACCCACAAGGTAGAAAACCATTTGCTGTTACTCCAGTTCTAGGCACCTCCTACCTTCTTCTGGCCTCTGTAGGCTAGAACAGTATGAACAGACAAAACAGCATATAAATATTTTTTAAGTGAGAAAAAATAAAGAATGGAATTCTTTACCATGAGTTCACAGCCCTCAGACAGACAGTAGCCAGGGATAGTTAAAATCAACTCCTTATTGTTTTTCATGGAAGCAGCTGTGGCCCTTGGCCAACCCAGCCTGCTCAGAGGCCAAAGCAGCTTTATTCTAAGGTTAATAAAGATCATCATAACCATTCATCTAACAGCAGAGTAAACAATGCTGTTAAGTGACTTTTTAATGATGCTTTCTGCATATCTGTTCTCTATCTTTCTGAGAATTGTGGTATTGGTATAATACAAATAAGTTTACAGTAGTCAGGATGGCTCTTAAGCCAAAAATCAGCTTATAGCCTCAGACAAGTCTTCCAAAGGGATCGGTGAAAGATTTACAACACGCCCCCACGGTCAGGCGTGTTCGCATATGCCTGGCGGACACTTCCGCCTAGCCAGGCCCAGGTCAGGATAGCCATTTCCGGGTCAGGGCATCTCGCGGGACCGAGATGCGTGACGTTTCACTGGCCACGTAAGCGCGCAACGTGGCCATGTGATCTGCGCGCTTGCGTGTAGTAGTGACGCTGATCTGTCCACGCCCAGCCTTTAAAATCAGGCGCCATGCTCCTGGTTCCTCCTTCTCCACACACGTGTTTCCCGCAGGCCTGTTCATTCTCTGTCCCTTTATCTTTAATAAAACTCTTTGTTAGCGGATTCTGTCGTGTTTCGTGGCATTTCCTTGCTGGGTAAGAACACAACGCAGCTAAAAAACTAACAATCGGTTTATAGTCTGCCTACTGGCAGATCTTCCAAAAGCTGTTCTTAACCCATCAGTCATCAGAAAAAAAATTCAGGACATGGAATAAAATCTGTCTCTTGTTCCCCAGACCTCCCCGACTAAAACTTAAGCATCTGGAGAGCAAGGCTCCTGACCCCACAGGCAAAAGAGTTATCTGTGGCATTTAAGGTATGCCAGGGAAGAGATAAAAGCCTGAAAACAAAATTGCCAAGTAGTGGCACTTGCTGACTCCCAAAAGCTGTTGGTTCCCTGTTTTAAGTGAGGAACAAGCCACAGGCTAGCAAATACCCTGCCAGGCCATCAACAGCCTTGTTAAAAGTGTCACCTAGAAAGACAAAGAGTCAGCTGACTGCCCCCAGGCACCAAGATGCATGGGTACATCAAGCTAAGACCTCCTGCAGACCTAGGCTTGGCTACAAACATTGCAGGGAACCCAGAATTCAGCAGTTAAGCTATCTCTTTCCTTCCTTCTGGACACCAGAGCCACTGACTCAGTCCTGGGAGTTTTGGGATGCCACCTCTCCTTTATTGTTGGGTACAGAGGACAGCCTTACCACCTCTGGAAAGATTTAGTTGCTCATTCAGAGTTACTTAATGAAAAAATATTTCCTCCTAAAATAAGAGCTTATTGTTTCACTCCAGATCCACTGTCTTTGTTTCTCACATGCATAAACACAGGGCCCTGATCTTTGCCTTGTCCCTAATTCCAAAAAAATAAATTCTTATGCACCACAAGCTTTTCTCTTCCCAGTTCCCTGTTCTATCTCACTGTTCAGCTAATGGTACAGGACTACCACAGAACCGGAGTCCAGAGATCATCAAATAAGAAACTGTAACAGCTAAAAGGTATTTACACCCCCAGACCCAAAAGCGTCTGGGCACTACAAAAAGACTTTAATGTAAACATCTATTACTATGAGATGCTTTTAACAGTTGATCACCTGTCTACTAGATGCTGAACTAGTAAAGGAAACAGGTGCTTTAAAATAATCTGTCTCTGATAAAGCTTAATATGTTTCAAAATCCATTGGGACAGGCTGGATCTGCCTCAGATAAATGTCGACATAAAATAATCATGTTTTTTTTTATCTCTCTAAGTTTTTTTTCTGTGTCACCAGCATCTTGTCAAACAAAAAGTTCCCAGCCACAACCAAGAGGGACACATGTCTCCAGAGCAAACAGATGACAAACAGCATTCCACAACGCCTGTCTACCTCGGAAAACTCCCCTTCTCCATCAGAGCCAACTGATGTCCAAGAGTCAGCTGAAAGCAGTTTTTGAGAGGAACGACGCCCCTAGTCCCATCTACCTGCTTTTTTATAATAAGGGAAAGTCTGGGATATAAGGATTTGTTCCTTAATTAGGTCATCAGCCTTCGACTGCGTCCCAGCCGAAAAAGCGGATAGGACCTCTGTGTGCTCTCTGTCTCCTCTCCTTTCCACTCCTTCCTCCCGTCAGCCCCCCTATCTCCCTCTTCCCCCTTCCCTCTCTCTCTCTCTCTCTCTCTCTCTCTCTCTCTCTCTCTCTCTCTCTCTCTCTCTTTCTCTCTCTCCTCTTTCCCAATAAAGCTCTAAAAAGGTAACCATGGCTGTGATTCTTTCAATCAGCACGCTCCTCCACTGGCATGGCTGCTGCTGGTGTACACGAGCCGTGAGGAGCAGCGCCACAGCGTAAACAACATCCATGAAGACAACTCTGTATTATTATTAATTTGCCAACAGTTTTCTCTGAATTTCTGTAATAAAATTCCTAAAGCAATGAGCATATTTTCTCGGTTGTGAGCAAGTTCCTGCTTTTCTTTGCTGGTTGTCTGAAGTCCCTATGACAACTAGGTAAAAAGTACCTTCAGTTCACCTGATGTCAGTATTAATTCACATAATAAACACTCTCCTTGTGTGTCTTTAAATCTCTCTTTAGTTGTTAATATTCCGGAATCCCTTTTACCTGTGTGACAAGGAATCACTCCACCCCATGTAGTTTAGTGGTCTGTACAAGGTAGCTAGCCACATTGTGTCCTTAGGGGGCAAGGGGAAGTGCCTATGGAGTAGAGGAAGAAAGCATAGTCAGCTATTGGAGCCATGGGCAAGTGCTGTCAATATGCACATCTCTGCTCATTTAGAAAATGCCTTTGTCTAGGGTGGAAGGCAGGGTCAGGAACCATTGTGCTGTGTCTTTAAGCACACTGTATCCCTGTGGGAGGTGCTATTGTCACTCAGGCCTCATTAGCCAATCAGGCACTCCAGGTGACCTGCCAGTCAGAAGCCATGCAGGGTTCTTCCGGCCACTGGCTTCAGACTTGGCTTTGAAGAAGAGCTGGTTCCAGCAGTTTTGTGTGGTTTGCTGTGAGTCCTGCTGCAGTGAGCTGAGCTGAGAGCATGGCCAAGCAGGGAAACCATGACTTGGTGAGTGAAAGGCTGCTATCTCCAGATGGACTGGAGATGATGAGGTGTGGGATCCAGTGTGGTGAGACTTCCTTTGATCTGGGTAGCAACCTGCCTGCAAAATCCCAGTCCTGTGAAGACCCATGTGGTACTTGAAACTCCCTGGACCCAGGGTCAGGCCTCTGAATAACCTCGGTCTGTGGGCTGAATTGGCTCACAGAATTTGGTGCAGGGAGCTGTGTGTAGAAACATTTTTGTGCCAAGTGATGGTGGCCTTCATCTTTAATCCCAGCACAGGGGAGGCAGAGTTAGGCCAATCTGTTTGATTTCAAGGTCAGCCTGTTCTACAGAGTGAGATCCAGGACAAGCATTTAAAATGACACAGAGAAGACCTATCTCAAAAAACAAAAACAAAAAAAAAAGAAAGAAATGGTTTTTTTAGTAAACTTCAAAATGCTTCTGGTGCACCCATGGAAAGAAGGTTGTCAAAAATGGAGAGTACTTTCCAGTACCTTTTAGAAGTTCAGCACTTTGCATTTCACTTTCATGTGTAAGATCCTTATATAGTTAATTTTTTGGAGGTTGTAAAAAGCATCTCATGTGTTAGGTAACACTCGACTATTAACGTGTGATGTAGAAGAGTAGAATTGGTGATATAAAGGATTTACTAATTCTTTGGAGATAGTAAGTCTCACAAAATAGAATTTAGTTGAGGGAGCACTATCTCAAACAAACAAACAAACAAACAAAAAACCCAAAAAAACCTCAAGGGTAAGTACATTGTAGTCAGGCCTGTTAGAGATTAAGACAGTAGGATACAAATTTGTTTGGCTCCAAAACATCACAAAGGAGCCACTGCTTATTTAAAACAAGCCACTGAATCAAAAATGGGACTCTAACAAGCTGCTTGTTGAGGCATTACAGGGTAACAACCAACTTTATATCCTGGTATGCCATAAAGTTCCAGTTTTCTTCTTGATAAAAGCATAGTTCTGCCAGATGGACAATATGACAAATATGTCAATTTATTTGAAAAGTAAAACACTAGCCAGGTGGTGGTGGTGGTACACACCTATGTTCCCTGAACTCACTCAGGAGGCAGATGCAGGTTGATCTCTGTGAGTTTGAGGCCAGCCTGTTCTGCATAGCGAGTTCCAGGAGAGGCTCCAAAGCTACACAGGAAAAATCTGTCTTGAAAATACAAAAAAAAAAAAAAAAAGAAAAGAAAAGAAAAAAAGGAAATAAGAATAAAAGAAAAATAAAACACTAATGTGTTAAAGAATTCCCTGATCAAGCAAGGCTTTCATTTAGGCCCTCAGGCATAGATTAGGAAAATTCTTGTGTGAGCTAGTAATAACCTTGGACCTAGGGCTAGGAAGCTTTCCTTATGGGCCTGGTGTACTGATAATAAAACCGAGCTCCTTCCTGAAAACCAGGAATATGCTTTGGAGAACTAGCAATGGTCTGGAACCAGGGTGTTTGTGGTGCGGTTACTTCAGATCCTGAGAAACCAACCCTTTCCACCACATGGGGCTATAGTTATCAGTCCACAGATCACTGTGGGCTTAGTCAGTATTGTTCCTGAGATGCCCTGTTTCCCCTTGTACAGCATTGTTTGAATAGCCTCCTCTTTGAGTCTGCACCATTGTATGATACTTTCTGCTGACATCCTAGAAGTGCCCCACTTCCTTTCATTTCACCCCTGGAAGAAGTATGCAAGGTGCTATTCTTCTTAAGAAGCTTAGGTGACATGAAACATAGCTTGTGTAAGACCTCCCCACCCCAGCTTTTATCTTTTCTACCTTATACTTTCTCTCTCTTTCTCATCTTTTGTAACCTTCACCTCAGAACCCTGTCACTGAAGAAGATCCTGCTGTTTCACATCACTGGGGTACTTAAGAAATAATTTTGGAGCCGGGCGGTGGTTGCACATGCCTTTAATCCCAGCACTCGGGAGGCAGAAGCAGGCAGATATCTGTGAGTTTGAGGCCACCCTGGGCTACAGAGTGAGTTCCAGGACAGGCTCCAAAGCTACACAGAGAAACCCTGTCTTGAAAAGGAAAAAAAGAAGAAAGAAAGAAAGAAAGAAAGAAAGAATTTTACAAATGTATTTGCTGTGTAAGTCTTTCCTCTGTCTAAGTGAGTAGACTTACTCTCTTCTGTTCCTATTTAAATTGCTGAAAATGTAACCTAAAGCCTGAAAATAAATGTCACAAGGTTGATTAGCATATATGCAATGCAAAATCTCTTGTAAGCTGGCTCCTCTTTTAGCATTAGCAGGAGATGGATGTATGTTATCATTAAAGAGATTTTTCTTCATTAATCTCTGAAATGTGTTGAGTGAATTCTCCCTTGGAAAGCATTTTAATTCTAGAACAGCTGCATTTCAATCCTGTTAGAAAAATGTTTCTGAAACAAGTTCTCTTATGTTTACACCAGTGGCCTTGGTCCCAGTCTGTTGCACTGTATGGCCATGATTTTGTTGTTCTCTATGTATCACATTAAAAATCTTATAATAAATGATTGTTTCACCTCAGAGTTTCAAAATTATCCACTTGAGTGATGCAGTGCATATTTATTGCAGTAAAAGGAAAGAGATTTGCATGTGGAGCATAGTTTCTACCTTCAGACCAGAATAGAAGGAATAGTTTATTGTGTACACTGCTGGGGAAACAGGGTAGGCAATCAGCTGGAGTAACCATTATGAAAACAAACCTGATTGTAGCAGGAGGAGTAATTTTATTATTTCTCAGCATGTACTGATTGATGACTTGTGAATGAAGACAGACCAGACTGGTTCGTGTTCAATTTGGGAAGGTCAACTTGCACCAAATGATATTGAATTTTCAATTAGGTAACTCTCCTATGCAGATATTTTCAGTCCTGCTTGACACAGTTATGTCAGCTCAGAGGTTTCAAAGAAAGGCCATTGACTGTAACTGTGTGTCAGGTTACAGATCACAGCAGCCAACAAGGGCATATGGTAAGATCAACCTATCTTTTATTAATGATATTCCCTCTACTAGAGAAAGTTCCACTCTTTTTTAAAGTCAATATAGCTAAGGTTTATTTTTTGTTTTCTGTTTTGTTTGTTTTGTTTTGTTTTGTTTTGAGACATGGTTTCTTTGTATAGCTTTAGACCCTTTTCTGAAACTCACTCTGTAGTCCTGACTGGACTCAAACTTACAGAGATCTGCCTGCCTCTACCTCCGGAGTGCTGGGATTAAAGGTGTGTGCCACCACCACCTGTCATAGTTAAGTTTTTTATCTTGAAACATGCATTATTTTTATCACTTTAAAATATCACTTATTGGTATTATATTTAACATTTTAAAGAGCATTAATGATCTTATCTATTTGTTTCTGTTCTCTAATGTGTCTAGGTAATTCATTGTTTCATTCCTTGTCTATCAAGAGCTGTTGATAATTGATTTTCTGTGTAGATCAGTGTTTCCTGTAGCCCAAGCTTGCCTCATGCTAAGTAATTGAGAATTACATAGAACACTTAAACCTGCCTCTGCTGCCCAGTGCTGGAAAGACAGTCCTGCATCTTCTTCTAGGCTGGACACAGAGAGAAGGAAAAATGGAGACATTAATGAGTGTCCCCCAGTCATTCTGGCTTTTTTGGGGGACGTAAACATGAAGAGGGACCTGTGCAAGTATTGAGTTCACTGAGCATCTTTGAAGCTGATGCATTGAAAGGCCAGAAATGGAGGGACAGGACAGAGGGTGAGAGCTTTCCTGTTTCAACAGTATTTGAAATGAGCAATGTGGAGTGATGTAACCAATTTTAGATGATCCACAAATGTCCTGACTGGCTGTTTCTTGGGGTCTAAAAAGCAGCACATTCAGTAATCTGGATAAAGGACTGACCCTGTATTGAAACAGAACTACTGTAGTTACGCTTGGTCAACCACTATAGACAATCTGGATAAAATGGTGTGCCCCTGCCTAACAGGACTGTGATTTTCCTTGTTTAAGATGTGTAGCCTCAGGAAAAAAAATGCATGTGAGTAATCCTTGGTTTGCTCTCATACAAATCCCTAGTATCTGGAACACTTGGCCATGAATTCAGTTCCAACTCTTCCAAGTTATTCTGAGATTATAACTATGTCATGTCCACACTCTCTTTCTTACCTACAATCCCTACCATTGACCACTAATTGTTTTCTAGTTCTTGGCCTGTTTTTTGTTTTTAACATTTACATAGTTACAACAGTAACTGTTTGAATGTGACCTGTGTTTGGCTGCAGGATTTCCCATATATGAAGCAAAGGTTTGGCTACACTGGACAATCAGTGTGTATTTGTACACAAGGTAATGTGTGCTTGGGAAGGAGAACAAGAAGTACTCTGGGAGACTGGAAGAATTTTGAAAATACAGATTTCTCAGATTAGCATCCTGCCTACTCCTAAGGTGGAAGGGCAGAGCTGAGAAGGCCTGTGCTGTGTGTGTCATTTGATCTCTGATCACCCAGTGGAGGAGCCGCCTCTGTCCTGAGTCTGAGCTGGGTGGTCTTAGCTAATGTGGGACCTCAGGAAGGCTTAGCAATTAGGAACACCCGCAGGAAGGAACTTGCAGGTTCTTTCCAGGATTCCCATCTTGCTCTGATGTAGGAGCTGTGAGGAAGACCAAAATCCATGCCATGGTGAGTGTGGGGACCACTGACCCCAGACCAAGAGGAGAAGCTCTGCTGAGCTGTCAGAGCTTCTGTGACTGTGAAGGACCATGACCCAGACTGTGGTTCTGTTGGTCCATATTGTGATCTGGAAAATGTCTTTTCTTTTCTGAGGCTCTATGAGTGTGGATTCAGTGATAATGGGGAGGCTCTGTTTCCCTGGATATGGGAGGCTGTGATATCTGTAATATATTTGCATGTTGTTAGGCAAGTGGAAAGAGCAGATTCTAGATCATGTATCATAACCCATGTGGCAGGAAATAGACATTAAATTATTCTTCTAAACTGTTTTGTGATTTGGCATCATTGGGACTGGGGTCTAAAACTACATGGGGACATGAGAGTTCACAGAGATGTGGCATGAGGTTTTTTCATAAATTTTTTATTTGCCAAGAAAGCTCTAGAGCTTTGGGCCTCTCTGTTTGAAAGATATACCCATAGCTTCAGGGTCAGAAACAGCATTTAAAGGTTACTTTGAGTTAATTTTGTGGGAGTTGTGAAATTTGTGTTTATTTAATTTCTATACACATAGAATTATAGGTATTTGGATAATATTTGTCATGATCCCACATTTCCTCTGTGTGCTTCCTTTTGTCTCATGATTAAAAGTTGATTTTATTTTTCTGCTTTTGTTCTTGGCTTTTTCTCTCGATCTACTTTATTCATTCTCAAATATTGTACATACTCTTGATGGTTGTAACTTTGTGGTAAATATAGAAGTCACGTTGTGTAAATATGAGTCTTACTTTTTCATAATCCTATGAGCCCTCTGAAAGTTACCACTTTGCGTTTACCTTTGGAATCAGGTATCCTGTTATAAATTGTTGGGAGTATTCTTTGGATTGTATTCATGCTACAGATTTACCACACTCAATATATTAATATTGATGCATCACGTTCCTGATAAATCATTTATTAACATCTGTATTTATTTACAATTTGTTGTTCTTGTTGGTGTTTTTTTTCTGAGAAGAGGTTTCTCTGTGTAGCTTTCCGCCTTTCCTGGAACTCACTTGGTAGACCAGGCTGGCCTTGAACTCACAGATATCCACCTGGCTCTGCCTCCAGAGTGCTGGGATTAAAGGTGTGTACCACCCCCGCCTGACATTCTTGTTGTTAATCTATGATAGACTTTTAGTTTATTGGATAGAATGTACTATGGGGATTTGACAGTGTCTCAGCATATGTGTTTGGAAACAATCTGTGTTCACATCCCAACACCCAACTTGGGAGATTCCTATGCCCCTGCTACTCCAGATCCAGGGGATCTGACATGTTCTTCTCTAATGTGTCACTTGTACATACTTAGAAGATATTCCTTATTTCACATAATAACATATTCATAAAAATGAGGATAAACTTGTTTTTTAAAAATACTTGTGACTTATAAAACAATTAAAGCAAAATAAGTTGTTTTAGATATAAAATATAAATCATATACTTTTGATTGAAAAATCTGTTACCTTTTATTTTGTTGGGAAAAGTTTTCAGTTCCCCACTGATTCAGACTCACATGTAGTCATCAAGCATAAAAAAAAATTGGTGTCTTCTGACAAATATCATTTTCTTTATCATAAGAGAATAAGATTTTTTAATAGTCAAAATTATTTTCTATAAAGTTAAAATACCAGAGGGCTTCAAGTGAATCTCTCTAATTTTGGTGGAAAAACCCTCCTCACCTAACTCATTTTTTATTATTAGCAAATGAGAGAACTGGCATGCACAGGATGAAAGATGACCAGAGATTTTTTTTTAGTGTGATTTAGATTATAATCTTGTAGTTCTTATTAAAGGACCATGATATATATTTGAAGGTGTGACTTTATTTTTTCAGTGGAGCTATGTTTTTAGTTTTATTGCCATCTAATTATATTGTTTCCCTGAAAAATAATGAACCATCACCAATTTTTACATTCACGAAAATTTATTATATCATGATATAATTACCTTGAGGTTTTCTGTTTTTTTGTGAACTTTGTGTACAGAGACACTTTTAGTTTTCTTGATCTTAGAGGGTTGTCTATCATCATTCCTAGACATATCTGTGTTTCCAGTAATTGTTATCTTCATATTTAAATTTTTCTGCTTAAAGATTGATAAGGTTAATTAATACATTGGTATTGAGTTACTAAAACTTTCTGAGGTATCATTGTATCTTTGTCTTAATTAGCTTTTGCTTTCAACATGATGTGGCCTAGAGTCATGTGGGAGAACATCAATGGAGAGTGTTTCCAGATCAGAATTTTAGTTACTGTGTGTTTGAGAGATTGCATTGATTGATTATTAATGTGTGAAGCCTCTTCCACTGAGCATGACAATATCTATAAGCAAGTGGGCCTGGGCTGGATATGGGAGCTAACTGACACAAGACAGTAGCCAGGCAAGAGAAAAAGGAAGTCAACAGAGTTTACCCATGGATTTTTGCATTCAGGTGCTAGCTTGAGTTTCTACCCTAAGCTCCCACAATGATGTGATATGATATGATATGATATGGTATGGTTATATCATTCAGTGAACTCATTCATTACTTAATATGCTTTGAATTGGAAAATTTAATCACAGCAAGAAACATGCAAGTTAGGAGAAAACATGGGACAACAAAGGTGATTTTGTTAAAGTATAGGACCTAGGACTGTTGAAGACATTAAGAGTTTAGATAGCAAAAGACATAGAGAGCTGTATACAAAGCTTAAGGGGCTAATCTTGTAGGCCTGCTAAGATGGGAGAATTGAGAGTAATGAAGTAGAGGTTAAGGTTATTGCATTTCAGTGGGAAATGGACTCCAGGAAAAATATAGCCTGAGATCATTTCTATGACATTTTGACTCCAAATGTTTCTTACTTTCTCCTTCCCCTGGAAAATTGAGTAAGTCAGAATTAAAAGCAGTGGGCTGATTTCTTAGAGAAAATTTTGATTTTGTTGCATGTTTACTACTGATGACTCATGCAGGTCTCCAGTGAAAAAGAAACAAAGAAATGAAAAATTTGTGTTTTGAAGAAAAAATCACTAGGTAGTTTCATATGGCAGTCCAGTGGTGAAATGGGCACCATTCTCTGAGTATAGTAGAATAGAATTAGGAATCATTTCATTGACTTTTTCCTTTTAGTCAACTGTATTTGGTTCTACCTTAATGGGGATTTAGCTCAGTGGTAGAGTGCTTGCCTAGCAAGTGCAAGGCCCTTGGTTCAATCCTCAGCTCCAAAAAAAATTCTCTGAGCCATTCATCACTCAGTTCTTGTACACCCAGGCAGTGTTGGGCATGGGTTCCCTCTTGTGGCCTGTGTCTCATGTTATACAACTCATTGGTTGGACATTATATAAGCTCTGAGCTGCATTTGCTTCAGAGTATCATGCAGACAGGACAAGTGTGGTTCAAATTTTTTTTTGGCTCTATTGTTAAAAGTCCCACCCCTGGGAGCCTTGTGTAGCTACAGAAGCTGGCCAGTTCATGTTCTCTATTCTCAATTACTTGGAGTCCTCACTTCAGCCACACGCATAGCTTCCTGGAAATTTCCACTGCACTACGTTTTCACACTGTCTCATAATATCTTCCTTATTCCAATCTTCTCTTCATGTGTTCTATCCCTCTGTCCTTTGCTTCCTCTTCTGATCATTCCTATTCCTACTGCCCATCCACCCACAAAACTATTTTATTTCCTCTTTCTAGGGGGTTCTGTGCATCCCTCCCCACGGCTGTCCTTTTTACTTATCTTCTCTGGGTTTCTGGATTGTTCTGTGATTATTTTTTAATTATCAGCTAATACCCACTTATAAGTGAGTACATATCATGTTTGTCTATGTGGTTCTCAGTTGCCTCACCTAGGATAATAAAAATATCAGGAAAATTGACATGAACAAACCAAATAATCTATTAAAAATGAAATACAGCTCTAAAGACAGAATTCTCAACAGAGGAATCTAAAATGATGAGAAACACTTAAAGGAATGTTCCACACTTAGCAATCAAGTATGTGCTAATAAAATGTAATTTGAGATTTATTTTACACCTCTCATAATGGCTAAGATCAGTAACACAAGAAAAATCACAAGCTGGCGTGGATATGGAAGAAAGCGAACATTCCTCTATTGCTGGGGGGAGTGGAAACTTGTACAGCTTTAAATCAATATGGTGGTTTTTTTCAAAAATTAGGAATTGACCTATCTAGAGACACAGTTATACCTCTCTTGGGTATGTACCCAAAAGATGTTCCTTCATCCTTCCACAAGGTCACTTGCTCAATTATGTTCATAGCAGCTTTATTCATAGTAGCCCTAAACTGCTATGTCTTTCAGAGTTTGTTCCTCATTTTGGCCTTCATAATTTCACATATTACCTTCCAATGTTTGTTATTCAGCCTGGCTGGGAAATCCATAATTATTCAGGAATACATTTGAACTCATGACCCTTATGTGTCAGGCTGCTGAGTACAAGTGCAAGAGCAGATGATGTATCCCAATGAGTGCTGTTTTGTCAACATGTTTCAACCATGTTAGTGTTAAAATGTTTAATTGAAAAAAGCATAAGACACACTAAAAACCCTGTGCATTTCCAAATCATCATTTTCATCTGTCTTCAAGAGCTGTAACAATGGAAGATAACAAGCACTCAATTGTATATTTTCCTGGAGACTTGCTTGGGGAGAGGGTTCAGGACTCTAAGATGTGTGGAGTCTGCAGTGGTTAGAAAGAAGGAGGAAATGGACATGATCTGAGGGTGAATCAAGATGGCTTCCAGCAGCATTGAATTGAAAAAGATATTGTTTACACTCTATAATTACATGTAGGATTAAAAAGGAGAAAAGAAGTTTTAGGAGCTGGTGTGTGGCTTGAAATTATGAGTTGAGGAAGATAGCCTTGATCTTGATAATAGACACCAGCCATATGTTAATGAAAGGACCACAAAATTCTTCTGCTACAGATAAGAAGAATGAGTGCTTTAGCTACTAGTCAGTCACTTTCCCAATTCCCTGAAGTAATGGGGACCCTTTTCCAAATGCCTGACCTTGGGAAAAAGACTTCTTCTGGGGAACAGACACTATACTATAATTTCTTAAATTTACTGTATAGGCCTGTTCCCCTCATAACACTCCCAAAAGTAAAGATGCTGAGCTCTCACTCTTTTTCCATTGTACCATTTCATTCTAATTTCTCTTTATTTATTAACTGAACTCTTGCCTTTAATTATCTCAGACTCTGGATGTGAAAAGTATGCATCTTATCCTTGGGGTCAGGTGTGTCTAGTAAATCTCTAACTTTCCTGTTCTTGGTGCAACTAAGATGGCACAAAGGAATTCTTGGTTCAGGGTGGCAAGGATTTGTTTCCAATAATTATTTTGTTAAGGGATTCTACCGTTGTACACATTTTTATCATTTTTCAAAGCCTGCACAAATTTCCCCAAAAAGAAAGGCATTAATAGTGGGAATCATTAACAATAAAAGCAAAAAGGTACTGCAGAAATGTGGTCCATCAGCAAAGTCAAAATGCTGGAACTTTGTCAAGCAGCAATGGTCCACAGCAGTATTCACAACATAGCTTGACATGTAATGGATATGTATATAATATTTGAAGTCTCATCCTTCTTTATCTCCCCATTAATTTTATATTTGCCACTTCATCTTGAAGTACTGCCTTCCAGGGGATTATTGAGAGATACCAGATAATGCAATGGAAATGAAATTTATTGAAAACAAAACAAACAGAAAACATTTTTGATATGTTTGTGTTACTGTAATTATGGGTTTTTTGGTCATGTCAGATATGTAGGAACAGGAAAAAAACTTTGTGGGGTCTATTTTTGGCCCTCTTCATATGGTGATTAAAGTCAGACCCCAGCCTTGCACATATGTTTCTTACTTAGCTGTCTCACTGCTCCTCAAATAAAATTAGTTGAGATATTTAATCAGTAAAATATTGTCTTCTTTTAAAATTGTAAATGTATTATCATCTAATGGTAGAAGAAATCAGGACAATTTGAGTAATAGATCCTTGCAAATGGTAGTGATATACTCCTATCTTCTTTTCCCCTTTGGAATGTGTTAGTTTACTCTGAGAATTAAGCTCTTGTTCATTACATTTTTCATAACCACAAATGAATGCCATAGTATTGTCTCAGTGGTAAAGTTGGTTGTTGTTAAGCCTAATGACTTGAGTTCAATCTCTGGAAGACTCAAGTAACTAAAAAATTTTCCTTTATTGCCACATTAGCACTTTGGCATATGCACACTCCCTCAATGGCACATACCTAAATAATTTTTAAACCCAAATAAATGTCATTGAGGTCGCTTGCTGCCAGAAGACTCCTTAGTTTTATCCCTAGAACTCACATAGGAGAAGTAGTTACTAGACACTTTGAAGTTGTCCTTTCACTGCCATATGCACATGATGGCATAGGTATACATGCACAGACAGAGTTCAGACACTTTTAAATGGATAAAGTTAACAAAGCAAGTAACCCAGTTATTGGGAATATATGAAATGATTTGCCAGTTTACGCTATTATTACAGAAATTCAAGAGGTATTAGTATTAAATGCAACATTGATGATTTCTTTTAAAATCTTATGTTATCATTTAATTCTCTGATTTAAAGATAGAACATTTCAAAACATATTTCAGCTGGCCTTAGAGGTGCATGCCTGTAATCCCAGCATTTGGGAGACAGTGACAAGCCAATATCTCTGAGTTTGAGGTTTCAGGTGAGGTTGGTTCATATAGTGAGTTCCACAACAGCCATGGCTATGTAGAGGTATCCCGTCTCAAAAAATTCTTAAAATAGCCAGGCGGTGATGGTGCATGCTTTTAATCCCAGCACTTGGGAGGCAGATCTCTGTGAGTTTGAGGCCAGCCTAGACTACAGAGGGAGTTCCAGGAAAGACACAAAGCTACACAGAGAAACCCTGTCTTTAAAATCCAAGAAAAAAAAATTCTTAAAATATATGCCATATCTCAAATTACAGAACTTTTTCTATAAAATCTGACTGGACACTCTCTGGTTTCAACAAATCAAGTTTGTTTTCTTTGCTCACATCATGGGAATTGTGTTAATAATGAAAATAAGAAGCAAAGCAGAGAGTCCATTCAAAGAGGGCTAAAAAGCCCAACTCTTTGATTGCCATCTAAAGGGGACTTTTATTACCTTCAAGTGACAGGAGACAGAGAAGTAGTCTGGCATCTTCACCTACATTTTAATGTCAGATTTGGGAGCTGGAAAGTTTACTGAATATTCATGCTCCTCTTGGGTACACAAGTTTGGTTCCTAGACCCAGATAACCCAGAACTACCTGTATTTCTAGGTCCAGGAGGTGTGTTGCATTCTTTAGTCCTGCTCGGGTTCCAGATATACAAATGACAAAAAGACAGATATGTGTGTGATTTGATACTTTTGAAAAAGTTTTTCTTCATGCATATGTTATTTTCAAAAGAAATGAAGTTTAATTTATATGTATAAGTGTGTATATCAAGAACATGCCAAGTACTAGAGTATGACATAAGAGATTGTGTGATCCCAGGTGCCTGTAGTTACAGAGAGTAGTGAGCTGTCTTCTGGGTGCTGGGAATCAAAGTCAGGCCCTGTGAATGAACAGCCAGTGCTCTCAGGTGTTGAACCTTCTATTTAGTCCCATGAATATGTCATTATAGCAGTGAGGTGTGATGGATGATCCTGATTTCATCTTCAGCTCAGCTCTTATTTTCCAAAAGAAATACAAGATTGAAAGGACCCAAAATTAACTTAGACATAGTACTTAAAGAAGTTTCCAAGTCCAAATCTCTACAAAATGAGGGAAGAGTGCAAAAAATGATCAGAAGTGTAATTGGCAATACAAGTCTTTTTTTAAAAGATTTATTTATTTTTATTATATATGCAGTGTTCTGCCTGCATGCCAAAAGAGGTCACCAGATCTCATTTCAGATGGTATCCAGCCCCCAACAATATAAGTCTTAAAAATTGTCTGACTGCTGGACCAAATCCACAAGACATGAGTTTATCTCCAATACAAAAATGAACAGCATTGTGAGCTCACAAGGACAATTAGCAGGTGTACCCTTGCTGGAGTTTATGCCTCCTGTAAGGAGAGGAGAGGAAATAGCAGGTATGAAGACTGACTTCTCTGAATGGAATCCTATTCTGCTTCCTTGATGCCTGTAAAACTCTCTGTTGGAGCTTCTAATTGTGGTGACGCCACATGACATCCAGCTTGTGAGGAGATCCTGAGACTTAAACAGAAGTCACTGTAAACCTGTGGCAATGAGCCTTTAAAAAAGAACTATAGAGTATGGAGGAAGTGTTAGGAGACAGTTTTGGGTGTGAAAGCCCATGATCAAATGACCAGAGAGGAATCCTTAGGGTGTACCTGAGAAAAGCTGTCTCCTACTGTGCTCTCTGTATTTACTCTGGTGTGATGAATTAGTGCATTCCAGGTCTCTCACTCTTTCTTTTTTTTTTTTTTTTGGTTTTTTGAGACAGGGTTTCTCTGTGTAGCTTTGCGCCTCTCCTGGAACTCACTTGTTAGCCCAGGCTGGCCTCGACCTCACAGCGATCCGCCTGGCTCTGCCTCCTGAGTGCTGGGATTAAAGGCGTGCGCCAACACCGCCCAGCCTCTTTCCTGTTTTGACAACTACATGCAGCTGTCACTGACAAATTTCTGCAGGTCCCCACTTTCTGGTCCACATTTGGGCCTTAAAACTCCCCAGTCCACAGCTGTCAATCCCTGTAACCTACATTCTTGGTAGGAAGGAATAAGGATGTTCTAAAGAGACATTTCTACTTCTATTTTGGCTAACAATTATTGGAACAGTGGACCACATGAAATTGTAATTTCGCCAGGCGGTGGTGGCACATGACTTTAAATCCAGGACTCAGGAAATGGAGGCAGGCAGATCTCTGTGAGTTCGAGGCCAGCCTGGTCTACAAAGCGATTTCCAAAAAGGCACAAAACTGCACAGAGAAACCCTGTCTCAAAAAACCAAGAAAAAAAAGAAAAAAGAAAAGAAAGAAAGAAAGAAATTGTAATTCACTGGGCATCTTATTGTTGGAAAAGACTTGAACCCTCCAGATGATAATTCAGGATAGTTTTAAGATGGGAAAAAATAATTACATGGCTTCATTAGATTACTTGGTTTTGCATATCTTTTGCCTTCTATCTAAACCTCTAAGGACCTCAAGGATGGATTAGTTATCTTATATTTTCATTATTGTTCCAAGTTAGTCAATTTGAATAAATATCATGTTTTAAATTTTCATTAATAATTAGCTTTTTTCCCTTTTCTCTTTTCATTTTGTAAAGAATAGTATTACTATGACTCCCTGGCTGGCCTGGAACTCAACTACAGACTAGTCTATCCTAAGACATCAGAGAGAACTGTTCACCTTGCCTCCAGAGTTCCTGAAATATATGTGGGCATGTTGCTCACTGGATAACTTGGTTTATTTAATTGGCTTACTGAGGATGAGTGGCTGTGCCTGCCTAGTTAGAGTAGCCAGGACACAGGTTCTGATCCTATCTTCAATAACAGAAGAAGGTTCCCATCAAATATAGCCTGCCTGCCTTACTGTTACCTTTTTTCCAACACTAAGAAATTTTATTTTTCTTTATTATTGAGCCTGTTATAACTCATCAATTACCTGGGAAGAGTTCTGTCCTTATTTTGCATAAAGTGAACACCAGGTTCACAGAGATAAGTATTTTTTGAATATAGTTAAGTATAATTGTTCATGTAACTCACCCCATCATTCTAATGCCTCATGAAATGCATTTGAAGCCACTTAGGCTAGACATGGTGGCTCAGGCCTGCAATCATGATACTTAGAATGTGAAGGTAGGAATTTCAGGTTTTCAATGTCATCCAAAATGAGAATCGTCAATGGGTTGTGGTTGGAGTATGATACTAAAATGAGCCATCTTAGAAATAAGACCAAAATGCTTTCACCCTAAAATTAAGGCCTAAGATTTCTCCTTTTGGGAATAGGCCATTAGATACTGAAACCAGTCAGTACAGATCCCAGAAACCAGGAAGTGTAAAAGTACAGAGTTACAAGATAGTCATGAGGTAATGCCTACCGGTTGTGGAATGTCCTCTCCCTGGTTTCCAGGTAACTGATCACAGAAATGCCCCCACCTGAGGGCAGCCAATGAGAAAGGTGGCTGGCAACCATTCCCTTAGAAGTAATTTCTAGAAGTCCCTAGAAGCGAGACAATCAGAATTGTACCCGTACTAGCAGCCCTAAATGATGTAACCTTGTGATTTTTCCCTTTAAAAACTGAGCTTGCACCGGGCGGTGGTGGCCCACGCCTTTAATCCCAGCACTCGGGAGGCAGAGCCAGGCGGATCTCTGTGAGCTCGAGGCCAGCCTGGGCTAACAAGTGAGTTCCAGGAAAGGCGCAAAGCTACACAGAGAAACCCTGTCTCGAAAAACAAAAAAAAAAAAAAAAAAAAACTGAGCTTGCAGATAGGTGGGCACTTCCTCCAGCCTCCACTGCATTGGATGTATTGGATGAAGTCCCTCCCTAAGCTTGTATTGCTTCTGGATATCCAGAATTAAACCTTGCTTTTGCATTCTGGCATGCTCATCTTTGGTGGTCTCTCTGGGGGTCACGATCTGGGCATGACAGGAGGACCATAGAACCAAGGGAAACTGATTGGCTGGAGACAATGTACATAGTCTTCCCTGCAGCTCCAGAAATTCAAGGCCAAGGCAACAGCAATTGTTAGCTGAGGTATTTACCATGTCAAGTTTACTATTATTTATAATGTTTTCCTATTCTTGAGAATGTTTTTTGTCCAAGGCACCTAGATCACTTGGGGATAAAAGTCTTGTTGCTCACTAAATAGTGGCATTCTCTTGCAGGTGGGCAAATTAGTCGGGCAGGGATGAGCTCCCTATTTGCTTATCCAATATAATGTGTTCATCCTTGAATCTTTATAAACACAACCAACAGAATTGGACTCAGCAGGTTTTATTCATGTATTTATGCATACATATTCTCACATGCTTAACAAGGAAGAAATTGGAAGGGAAAAATTTGGGAAGGGATGGAGAGAGGAAAAGAAGGAGGGGAGATGATTTATTACATTTGTGAAACCAAAATGAGTCATCTTAGAAATAAGACCAAAATGCTTTCACCCAAAAACTAAGGCCTAAGATTTCTCCTTCAAGGAATAGGCCAATAGTTACTAAAACAAGTCAGTCCAGATTCCAGAAACCAGGAAGTTTAAAAGTACAGAGTCACAAGGTAGACATGAAGTAATAGCTGCTGGACTATAGAATGGTCTAACCCTGGTTTCCAGGGTAACTGACCATAAAAATGTCTCCACCTGAGGGCAGCCAATGAGCAATGGTGGCGGGCAACCACCCCCTTAGAAGTAAGATTAAGCCATGATTTCGAGAAAGCCCCTAGAAGCGAGCCAATCATGATTGTACCCTTACTAGCACCCCTAAATGACGTAACCTTGTGATTTTTCCCTTTAAAAACTGAGCTTGCAGGTAGGTGGGCACTTCCTCCAGTCTCCACTGCGTTGGATGTATTGGACTAAGTCCCTGCCTAGGCTTGTATTTTATATCCAGAATTAAACCTTGCTTTTGCATTCAGGCATTCTTATCTTTGGTGGTCTCTCTGGGGGTCATGATCTGGGCACAACAAATTAAAATTTATGAAAATAAACTTTCAATAAAGAAGTGCCCTAGGGAGATAGCTTAACAATTAAAAGCAGCACCAGTTGTTGTTACATAGGACACAGGTTCCATTTTAACTAGCCATCTCCTGTAACTCTCTTCTGGCCTTTGCAAGTACTCTGTACAAATACCTGGAGGCAAACATCCGTACATATAAAATAAAATAAAGCTTAAAAAATGGAATCCTCTGCAATGATGTCACAGCACTGAGACAGACAGCAGCCAGGGCAAGTTAAAATGATCTCTGTTGTGCCCAGGTCACAAGACCCCTAAGCAAGACCACCACAGAGCCATTAGCTGATGCAAGCACACAGAAGTTTTGAAGAATAAAACAAGCAAGCTTGGTCACATTCATCATCCAACAAAGTAGGTGGAGCAAAATGGCCTTGAGCACTCATTTTAAAGGGTTTATAGAGGAAACATTTACATGCAGCTTGGAATTGAATGAGGGGGCTAGGTGTGAGGTAGTTCTCTGAAGTTACCAGCTGAACTGTAACCTTGAGGTTACTGATGGCTAACAGGATTCACAGTATTAAAGAGACATAAATTTTACTCCCTATGTCCTGCTTTTGTTGAACCCAGGATACATACATTCAGATTTATTGTTCCTGTCCTACTCTCCCCTGAGTTCAATTTCTGGTCAAATGAGCCCATTACTCTCTATATCTTGTTTTGCCATTTCCAGGATACATAGATTTATTGTCCCAGCCTTAAAAGTTCAACTTCTGCTCACTTCTAAAACTGCTGGTCAGCCTAAACCTTTGGAAGAGGTGAGGGGTAGCATTTCTCAAGATGGCTACTGGTTTTTTTCCTTTTCCTTCTGATCCTGCATGCTTGTAAGACATTCTATGAAATCAACTTTCTACATACATGGAGAGATTCATTTTATCAGTCCTGAACATGTACACAAGCCTGAATAATAGAGTTGTGGTGTGTGTTTTTTTTTTTTTACCTGTCTATGGAGAAAGATGTGCTGGCTAACAATGGTGCTCATACATGCATTCTTTCTAGCTTCATTGTTCTCTAAGTATTCAACTTTCCATGAAGACAACTCTTTGTTATTATTTATTTTGCCAAAACTTTGCTCTGAATTTTAGGAATAAAACTCCTTAAGGAGGATGGAGCCATCCTCCAGCTTTCTGATGGGAAAAAGACCTTTTTTCTTGTTTGTGAACTAGTTTCTGCTTTTCTTTGCTGTTTGTCTGCAGTCCCTGTGACAACCAGTTAGAAAGTACCTTCAGTTAACCTGATGTCAGTGTGAAGTCACACAACAAACACTCTCCTTGTGTGTCTTTAAATATCTCTTTAGTTGTTAATATTATGGGCACCCTTCTACCTGTGTAGCAGGGAATCACTCCACCCCACAAAGTATAGTGGTCTGGACAAGCTAGCTAGTCACATTTTGTCCAGGAAGAGGAAGAGGAAGTGCCTATTGAGAGCAGGAAGAGAGCAGGTCTGCTTTGCAGCCTGGGGGAAGAGCTATTGAAATGCATATTTATGCTGATCTAGAAAATGTCTTTGTCTGTGATGGAAGGAAGGAACAGGAACCATTGTGCTATGTTTTTAAGCACATTGTAACCCTATGGGATGTGCTCTTGTCACTCAAGTCTCATTAGCCAATCAGGTCCTCCAGGTGACCTGCCAGTCAAAAGTGGTGCAGGGTCCTTCCTGCTGCCAAAGGTTCCAGACTTGGCTTTCAAAAGGAACTGGTGCTATTGGCTTTGTGTGCTGTGCTGTGAGCCCTGCTACAGGGAGTTGAGCAGAGAGCATGGCTGACCTAGGAAACCATGACAAGGTGAGTGAGTTTCTTCTGTCTCCAGATAGGTTGATGCAGATGGTGAGGTGTAGAATCCACTGTGGTCAGTCCTCCCAGGATATGGGTGGGAACCTGTCTGCAGAATCTCTGTCCTCTGAGGTCTCATGTGGTACTTGAAACTCCCTAGACCCAGGGGCAGCCCTCTGAATCACTGCTGTATGGGCTGTATCTGCTCACAGACCTGGAAGTAGGGAGCTGTGCTTAAAAACATCTTTTTAGCTGGTCCATGGTGGTGCATGAGCCAGGCAGTGGTGATACAAGCCTTTAATCTCAGCACTTGGTAGGCAGGGCCAGGTGGATCTCTGTGAGTTTGATGCTAGCCTAGTCTACACAGGACAGGCACCAAAACTACACAGAGAGACCCTGTTTCAAAAAACCAAAAAAAAAATCTTTGAACTTCAACGTGCTTTCAGTGAACCCATGGAAGGCATGATGCCAAACTTGGAGAATACCTTCTATTACCATATAGAGGTTCAGTGTTTTGCATTTATTTTTTACATGTAATATCCATTTATAGTTAATTGTGTGGGGGTTGTAAAAGGCATCCCATGCATTGGGTAGCACTTCCTACTAAGGTGTGATGTAGATGAATAGAATTGTTGATTTAAAGGATTTACTAATGCTTAGGAGATAGTAATTCTCACAAAATAGCATTTAGCGGAGGGAGGACTTCCTCTAATGCACCAGAACAATAAGTTCATGCTACCCAGGCTGATTAGAGATTGGAAGGGTAAAATATACTTATGTTCATCAAGATTGTCCAGACATTTGGCTCCAAAGCAACACAAAGGAGGCACTACAGATATATAAGAAGTCACTAGGCCAAAACATGTCCAAGAATTAAATTTTAACCTGCTGCTTATTGAGGCATTATAGGGTCACAGACAACCTTAAAGCCTGGCATGCTATAAAGTTCCAGTTTTGAGAAAAGCATACTCTGCCACATGGGCAATATGACACCAAGTAACATTTATTTGAAAAGAAAAATGGTGTTGTGTTAAGGACTGGCCTGATCACACAAAGCTTTCTTTTAGGCCTTCAGTCAAGGAGGAGGAACATTCTTGGGAGAGCTAATAATAACATGGGGCCTAGGCCATGGGAGCTTACCCTAGGGGCCTGATGTATTGACAATAAAACAGAGCTCCTTCCCTAAGATCAGGAATATGGGTGAACTGCTAATGTTCTGGAACCAGACCTTTTATGGTGGGGTGGCTTCAGATCCCACATGGAGCTATGGTTTACAATACCAGCATCACTGGTGGGCTTACTCAGTAATGTTTTTGAGTGCCCTGTGTTCCCCTTTATGGTAATGTTTGATTAGTCTCCTCCTGAGTCTGTCCCATTACATGATGGTTTCTGCTGACTTTATAGAAGTCGTCTGTTCCCTTCCATTTCACTCCCTAGAAGTAGTATACAAGATGCTATTTTCCTTAACAAATTACATGGCATGCAACATAGCTTGTGCAAGACCTCCTCAACCCAGAGCCAAAACTTTGCTCTGAATTTCAGGAATAAAACTCCTTAAGGAGGATGGAGCCATCCTCCAGGTTTCTGATGGGAGAAAGACCTTTTATCTTGTTTGTGATCTAGTTTCTGCTTTTCTTTGCTGTTTGTCTGCAGTCCCTTTGACAACCAGGTATAAAGTACCTTCGGTCACCTGATGTCAGTGTTAAGTCACACAACAAACACTCTCCTTGTGTGTCTTTAAATATCTCTTTAGTTCTTAATATTTTGGGCACCCTTCTACCTGTGTAGCAGGGAATCACTCCACCCCACATAGTATAGTGGTCTGGACAAGCTAACTAGCCACATTGTGTCCAGGAGGAGGAAGAGAAAATGCCTATTGAGAGCAGGAAGAGAGCAGGTCTGCTTTGCAGCCTGGGGCAAGAGCTATTGAAATGCATATTTCTGCTGATCTAGAAAATGTCTTTGTCTGTGATGGAAGGGAGGGACAGGAACCATTGTGCTGTGTTTTTAAGCACATTGTAAGCCTATGGGATGTGCTCTTGTCACTCAGGTCTCATTAGCCAATCAGGTCCTCCAGGTGACCTGCCAGTCAAAAGTGGAGCAGGGTCCTTCCTCCTGCCATGGGTTTCAGACTTGGCTTTCAAGAGGAACTGGTGCTATTGGCTTTGTGTGCTGTGCTGTGAGCCCTGCTACAGGGAGTTGAGCAGGGAACATGGCTGACCTAGGAAACCATGACAAGGTGAGTGAGTTTCTTCTGTCTCCAGATAGGTTGAAGCAGATGGTGAGCTATAAAATTCACTGTGGTCAGTCCTCCAAGGACCTGGTGGAAACCTGCTTGTAGAATCTCTGTCCTCTGAGGTCCCACGTGGTATTCAAAATTCCCTAGACCCAGGGGCAGGCCTCTGAATCACTGCTCTATGGGCACTATCTGCTCACAGACTTGAAAGTATGGGAGCTGTGCTTAAAAATATCTTTGATGCTGGGCTGTGGTGGTGGCACGAGGCTTTAATGCCAGCACTTGGGAGGCAGAGCCATGTGGATCTCTGTGAGTTTGGTGCTAACCTGGTCTACACAGTGAGATCCAGGACAGGCACCAAAACTACACAGAGAAATCCCGTTTCGAAAAACCAAAAATAGCTGGGTGGTGGTGGTGCACGCCTTTAATCCCAGGATTTGGGATGCAGAGCCAGGCGGATCTCTGTGAGTTCAAGGCCAGCCTGGGCTGCCAAGTGAGTTTCAGGAAAGGCACAAAGCTACACAAAGAAACCCTGTCTCGAAAAAAAAAATCTTTGAACTTCAACATGCTTTCTGTGAACCCGTGGAATGCAGGATGCCAAATTTATAGAATACCTTCTATTAACATATAGAGGTTCAGTGTTTTGCATTTAATTTTTACATGTAATATCCATTTATAGTTAATTTTGTGGGGGGTTGTAAAAGGCATCCTATGCATTGGGTAGCACTCCCCATTAAGGTGTGATGTAGATGAATAGAATTGGTGACTTAAAGGATTTACTAATGCTTAGGAGAAAGGAATTCTCACAAAATAGAATTCTGAAGAGGGAGGACTGCCTCTAATACACCCCAACGATAAGCACATGCTACCCAGGCTGGTTAGAGACTAGAAGGGTAAAATATACTTATGTTCACCAAGATTGTCCAGACATTTGGCTCCAAAACATCACAAAGGTGCCAATACAGATATATAATAAGCCACTAGGACCAAATGTATCAAAGAATTAAATTATAACAAGCTGCTTATTGAGGTATTATAGGGTCAAAGACAACCTTAAAGACTGGCATGCCATAAAGTTCCAGTTTTTTTGAGAAAAGCATACTTCTGCCACATGGGCAATATGACACCAGGTGACATTTATTTGAAAAGAAAAATACTGTTGTTCTAAAGACTGGCCTGATCAAACAAGGCTTTCTTTTGGGCCCTCTGTTAAGGTGGTGAAACATTCTTGGGAGAGCTTGGGGCCTAGGCATTGGGAGCTTACCCTAAGAGCCTGATGTACTGACAATAGAAAAGAGCTCTTTCCCTAAGATCAGGAATATGTTTGAGTGAACTGCTAATGTTCTGGAACCAGACCTTTTATGGTGGGGTGGCTTCAGACCCTACATGGAGCTGTGGTTATTAACACAAGACCACTGGTGGTCTTACTCAATAATGTTCTTGAGATGCTCTGTGTTCCCCTTTATGGCACTGTTTGATTAGCCTCCTCCTGCATCTGTCCTATGGTATAATAGTTTCTGCTGACTTCAATGAAATCATCCATTACCTTCCATTTCCCCCCTAGAAGTATTATACAAGATGCTATTTTTCTTAAAAAGCTTACATGACATACAATATAGCTTGTGCAAGACCTCCCCAACCCAGCTCTTATCTTTATTACTTTCCACTTTTCCCATAATTCTCATCCTCTCTCAGCTTTAACCCAGCACAATGTCACTAAAGAATGACCTGCTGTCTCAGGTGTCTGGTATGTTTAAAAAATAATTCTGGTGATATTTTTGGTATCTAACTGACCCATCTGCCCAAATGGCTAGACCTACAAGTTGCCTGTCTCTATTTACATTGTTCAAAGTGCAACCTGGAGCATGAAGTTAAAAGACACAAGGATGAATGCACATGTTGAATGCAAAATGTGTCAAGGCTGTCTCCTATTTAAGCATTTGCCAGAGATGGATGCATACTATCATTAATGGTATTTTTCTTTATTAATAGCCTAGGTATGATTTCTCCCTGGGAAGTCATATAAATACTAGGACAGCCAAATTTCCATCCTGTTAGAAAAATGTTGTGGAGAGAAGCTCTTTTATGTTGACGAGGGTGGCCTTGATTCCATTCTCTTGCCCTCCAGGCCAATGATCTTACTGTTCTCTATACTACACCTTCAAAATGCTTAAATTAAATGACTGTACCACCTAAGAGTTTTAAAATTATCCATTTGAGTCATGAAGTTGACTATCCAATGAAGTCACCATGAAAGATTTCGAATGTGGAGCATTGCTTATGACTCCAGACCAAATAGCAGAAATAGTTTATTGTGCACACTCCAGGGGGAAGCAGGGTAGACAATCACCTGCTGGAGTCACTACTGTAAAAAAGACCTGATTATGGTAGCAAGAGTTGTTTTATAATTTCTCTTCAGGTTTTAATTTATGTCACATGAATGATCACAGACCTGACTGTGTGAGTGAAGAGTTTCAGAAAATTATCTTAAGCTAATAAATATTGAATTTGCAATTAGTCAATTCTCCTATGCAGATCTGTCAAATCCTGCTTGACACAGTTATGTTAGCTCAAAGGTTTGAGAAACAGGTCAATGATTATAACTCAATGTGCCAATTATAGATCTCAGTAGCCAAAATATGCAAATGAGCAGGATCAATCTATTTCATATTAATGACATCCCTTTCACTAGGGAAGGGCCTATTCTTTTTCAAAATCAATATAGCTTAATTTTTCATCTTAAAAATACATTATTTATATCATTTTTCAGATTACGTATTGGTATCATTGTTTAGTGGATTACTGCTCTTATCTCTATTTGTTTCTGTTCTCCAATGTCTGTAGGTAATCAGTAGTTTTATTCCTTTTCTCTCAAGTGATGTTGATTATTAATTTCTGTGTAGAGCAATGTCTCCCTTAGTTTAAGCTTTCCTCATTCTATGTAATTGACAATTTCATTGAACAACTAATCCTGCTTCTGCTGCCCAGTGCTGGGAAAAAAGTCCTCCAATTCCTTCCATTCTGGGCCTTGACTGGTCAGTAAGAAGAAAAAATAAACCAGTTAATGAGTAATCTCCTATCTCTCTTTCTTTTAGTGGAGAGTTATAAATGAAGAGGGACCTGTGCAAGAATTGAGTTCATTGATCAACTTTGAAGCAGGTGGAGTCACAGTGCAGAAAGGGAGAGGCAGGTTGGGTGTTGACAGATTTCCTACTTCAAGAGTACTTGAGAATACCTATGTGAAATTAGGTAATCAAATTTAGATGTTCCATAAATGTCCTTTTTGTCCATTTCTTGGGGTCCACAGACAAGGGCAATCAAAAATCTGGATAAAGTCCTGACATTATCATGAAATCAAATTGCTATAGTTACAGTAGTACAATCAAAATATATGTAGGTAAAATGTGGCCATGCCTGACGGGACTGTTATTTTTGAGGTTTTAGATATACACCCAGAAATAAAGGTTTGAGAAATCTTTCATGTGTTCTAATACAAATCCCTAGACTCTGGAGTACATGGCCATTATACCCGTTTCAACTTTTCAAAATATGTTTTTGAGATTTTTACCTACATCATAACCACATCCTCTTTCCTGTCTCTAAGCCATACCATGACCACTCATTGTTTTCTAATTCGGGGCCTGTTTTTCTTTAACAAGAGTTATGCAGTAACAACAATTACTGTGTGAATGTGACCTTTTTTGGCTACACAATTTCCCAGCTATGATGAGGCAATGGGTTGGCTGCACTGCGTATTGAGTATATAATTAAATGTTTTCCCAAAGGAACCTGTGCTTTGGATGAGGAAGAGGATATGCTCTAAGAGAGTAGAAGAATGTCCACAAAAAAATGGGAACTTTCTAGACTAGGACCCTGTCTCCTGGGCTGGAAGGGCAGAGCTGGAAGGACTGTGCTTTCTGTTTCCTTTGATCTCTGATCACCCAGTAGGAGAGCTGCTGGTATTTTGAGGCACAACTGGGTGACCCTAGCCAATGAAAGACTTATGGAATACTTTTCAATCAATAAGAAGAGTGGCAGGTAGCTTGCAGATTCATTCCAGGATTATGTTCTGCTTCTGCTGTAAATATTTGTAGAGAAGATCACCAGCTATGCCATGGGGAGGATAGGGTATTCAGAGCAGGTCTGTTGAGCTTTTATGTCTGTTGGTATTTGGATGGATGATGAGCCAGACTGTGGTTCTGTTGGTCTTTGTGGTGACCTGGGCAGTGGTCCTTGTACTTTGAGCATCACTGTGAATGGATTTCTTTGGTAGGGGGAGAGTAGAGTCCTGGCATAGGAGGATGTTATTCTTGTAATATCACTGACAAGTGTGTACTCACAGGCAAGCTTTTGGTGTGCAATTGGAAGACACATTAGAACACTGAAAGTCTGGTTTCTAGAAGTTCTGAATATTGCATTCCAATTTTAGGTTTCTCTCATAAATTTTTTCAGTATTTTAGAAACTGGTAAAAAATGGTGATGTGGATTGTGTTTCAGCAGTCCATAATTAGAAGGCTTTCCACTTTCTGCTACCACCAGCTGCAATGGTATAATTCAGCAAAGTTTAGTTCTAGGGGAAAAGGAGTTTATGAGCTACAGAAGTTTTTAGGTGTGCATGGTGTTGGTTAGATAGATTGGATAGAATTCATATTTAGTGCCATAGTCTATGTGACATAATAAAGCAGATTAAAATTTTTTTCTATGTTGCTTTCTAATTGGACATCAGTGGGGCTGTTCTTACCTGAAACCACAAGGAGGCATAAGGGGCTAGAGAGCCATAGCAAGAGATCACCTCCTTTTGCAAAGAGAAGTCTAGAGCATGGGGCTTCCGCCTTTGTAAGAAATATCAGTAGTTTGAGGGTTAAAATCAATTGTTCAAGGATTACTTTGAGTTAATTTTGTGGTAGTTGTGAAGTCTGTGCTTAATTGCTTTCTATACACATAGAATCATAAGTAGCTGGGTAACATTGTTCAAGATGACACTTTTCCTGGTTACCTTTGGTCTCTGATTTATTGTTGACTATATTTTTCTGCCTTTGTTTTTTGTCTTTCTCTCTATCCTCTTTATTTTTTTACAAATATTATACTCCTTGTTTGCTATAGCTTAGTAATAAGTATAAAAATCATATTATGTCAACCTGTGTACAATTTTTTTTTTATAATCCCAGTGATCACTTTGAGTGTTTTCACTGTGAAAGTAGCTTTGTAATCAGTTATCGTGTTGTAAATTGTTGGACATTGTTATTGGACTGTGTTCATTTTATGCTACAAATTTACCATAAGCAAAAACTTCATTTTGATACATCATGTTCCCAAGGATCATTTATTTGCTTCTGTATTTATTTAGGTTGAGTTTATTTGTGAACGACTTTTGGTTTATTGGATAAAACATGTCATGGTTTTGGCAGGTGACTCAACACATATTCTTTTTGAGAATGACCTGAGTTCTGATACCAACACTCAAGTTGAGAGGATAGTAATCGTCTACTGTTCCAGATCCTGTATATGTATGGAAAACATTCTTTCTCATGTACAAACATATGCAAAAATTGCAAAAGAAAAACTTGTTTTCAAAATACTTATGATTTATAAAGCAATTAGAGCAAAACAAGTTGTTTTAGGTGTACACTCATACTTTCAAAATCTATTGTTTTTTATTTTCTTTTAAAAAGTTTTCATTTCTTCACTTTGTTTCATATTTATAAGCAATCATTAATCATAGGGGGAAATGGTGTCTAAATGTTCTTAACAGACTTCCTTTTCTTTATCATAAAAGAATGAAATCCTCTTAGAAGTCAAACTATTTTCTATAAAATTAAAACATCAGAAAACTTGAAGTGAATTTCTCCAATTTTGGTGGCAGATCTTCCTCACACAACACATTTCCTATTATTGGCAAAAGAGAGAATTATTGTACAGGATGTGTGCTGGTCAGTGATTTTTTGTAGATTGATTTTAATTAGAATCTTTTGTTCTTGTTTAAGGGACCATGAATGCTGGGGTTATATATCATGTGATTCTACTAAGAATAAAAGGTTAGTGTTAAATCAGAAGGTCTGAGTTTACTGTTTCTTGTAGGGTTAGAAAGAAAAGTGGCTCAGCCAGTAGAGCTATATAAGAGAGTCCACAGAGACTGAGGGCATTTGTTCACATCCATTGTGCCATTCACACAATGAGAGAATGATATGGGGAATTTAAAAACAAATACTCAACAAGTTCAGGATAATGGTAACCAAGTTTTACTGCTTGTCAGGATTGCAGTAAGAACTTACTCCAGCTTACTCAACACCATCTAAGTTACTCTGACCCATACCAGTTAGAAGATGGATCCTAGAAAATGGAATTTTAAATAATGTTGGTACTTGCAATTTGCAGCCCTAGAGAGTTTCAGAGAAGTAGGAAATCTCAAGTTAGTGTCATGTGGAATCTTCACACTAGAGTGATTATTTGCTAATACATGTATTCTATACATTTTAAAGTTTAAGGACTTCCCCATCACCTGCCTATACTAATGGGTGGTATTATAATTTTCTATATCTACATGTGCCAACTTTGTCCTGTGACAAAGGTATCTATCTAATTTTTAGTACTAGAAAAGTTTCAAAGTGGTGTTAACAGCTTCATAGACCAGTGGATATAGGGAATTTGGGTAATTGTAGCCACTGCTGCTTCAGGTAAAATAATATTAATCACTAAAATCTCCCCAATCATGAAATTCACCTAAAATGGTTAAGTAGTAAACATGAGTCAGTTCTTGTTTGTTCAAAAAGCAATCACACAAGACAGTATATTTGCACTGATTTTAGGTGCCACCAATTATTTTATAAAGTTTGTTTACATGTATTAGTGAGATCTTGAGATGACTCATCAAGTCAAAGCACATTGCTGTGCAAGTGCAATAAACTTGTTCCTGGGAACTCATGATAGAGAGAAACAAGTCCTCCAAGTTGTTCATTGGCCACTATATACGGGGTCTAGCATGTATGTGCACTACACATTAAATACATGCCCACATCACACACCTCCCTCTTTCACACACACACACACACACAAATACATGCACAATATACATATAACATGTATACCACACAAAATATACACACACTGCTCTCACACACAAACTATATACACAAACACAAAAACACATACACACAAATATGTGCACAAAGTCACACAAACATAAACAGAGACAAAGATCACATAAACCACACACACCACACAAACACATACACACAAACACATGCACAAACACACGCAATTCACACAAAGAGACATACACAGACAAATATACATACGTACACCCTGAAAGAAACTTTTAAAAACAGTATTAGTATTTAAAGAACACTTCAGATATGTGTTGAATAAATTTGCACAGAACTGGATGTTTTTCTTTGGTTTGTTATTTTTTATTTGTACGACATAACAGCATGTTCTGACAAAGACTTACCCTATAAAAGTAGTCATTCCTGGTAGCATAACATAAATATTTGTCAAGTGTGATACTTTGAATACTTTGGCTACTATGAGGAGAAGTTGCATAAAGTAATTTTGAATTTAATATTAGTGGTTTAGAAGAATGATTTTGAATCTTTATCAGTACCATATAAGGCAGTAACTGTATATGATGGAAGCAGATGCAGAGATCCATAGCTAAGCAATGGATTGAGCTCCTGGAGTCCAGTCAAAGAGAGAGAGGAGGGATTACATGAGAAGATCATGATGGGGAAACCCACAGGTACAGCTGACCTGAGCTAGTGGGAGCTCAAGGACTCTGGACTGACAACTGGGGAACCTCAATAAGACCAAATTAGATCCTCAGACTGTGACTCACAGTTGTGAGGCTCTGTAGTGCGTGGCACCTCTGAAAGTGGGACCAGGATTTATCCCTACTGGATGAACAGGCATTTTGGAGCATTTTGCATATGGAGGGATACCTTGCTTAGCCTTGATGCAGAGGTGTTGGGGGCTTGGTCCTGCCTCAGCTTGATATTCCAGACATTGTCAAATCTGCATTAGAGACCTTGCCCTCTCTGAGGAGTAGATGGGATGGGGTGGGTGAAGGTGGGGTGAGCAGGTTGAGAGGAGGAACAGGGAACTGTGGTTGGTATGTAAGATGAAAAAATACTTTTAAATGTTAAAAAATCAATCCTAAAAAAAATGGCTGTTACTTTTGGAGACACTGAAATTTTAAAGACTCTTAAAGCTTAAGTAATAAAGAATTTTATATTTTGATCTAATAAAAATAGACTTTGTTTGGATTTGGTTTCATTTTTGACACATTCTGTTTCTGTAGCCCTAGCTGTCATGAAGCTTTTATATAGACCAGGCTGGCCTTGGACTTAAACACAGATCCTCCTGCCTCTGACTCACAAGTGCTGTGAATAAAAGCTTAAACCAGCATGTCTGGCCTTCATTTAGGTTCTTTGAAAGAGTCTCAATATGTTTCCTTGATGGTTCTGGCATTGCTGAGCAGAGCAGGCTGGCTTCAAGTTCAGAGATCTGGTTGCCTTGAACTCCAGAGTCCTGGGATTAAAGTCTATGTTGCCACATCTGGCTGAGATAGTCTTTATATGTCCAATAAATGTCAATGTAGGTTGTACTTTGAAAAAGCAGAATAAATCAATGGGGGTAAAAATTTTTGGCCAGGCTTACTTATTTTGTGATCTGGTCTTTAGTTGGCTGAGGTGGCTTTTAATTCCATACTCATGAGAGGATGGCCTTTTCTTGTAGCTCTTAGCCCCACACAAGTCACTGCCCAGCTTATGATATAAACATGTAAACTGTGACAATGTTGCTCCTTTTTTCATACTGCACAGGTTTTGGTTCAGAGTTAAGGAATAATTTTGTTTTACATTCACATCTGCTTGATTTCTGTTTGCTGTTTGTCCTTTGCGGTCCATGTATTCACAAATTAGTTCTAAATCATCATTATTACTCATCTTTTTTTTTAAAAAATCTTATTTACTCTTAGAATTATGATCTTTTGCATATCTTGGATTTATTATTCCAGACAATTTCATCTTGGAGTGAAACCCAGGCAGGGCTCATGTTAGGCATTGCTCTACCGCTGAGCTGCTTTCTTCCTTAGAAATACTTGTGTGTTTTTTGAACATTTTTTGGTATGATCTCAGTAAATAGATAAATCTCTTTGCTTAGTAAATCTTTCCTATGAGATTTTACTTCCTCTATGTTTCTTATAGTAGAAAATTTTGCTATTAGATGACTTCATTTCTCAGTTTTTAAGGCTTTTTGTTTCATATATCTTCTCTTTGAACAAAGACTCATGTTTTTCTTGTGGATAATATTGAGACTGTGTAAGGAATTGTCTTTCATTTTGTCACAAAGCCTAAAAAAATTGTAGCTAAATTATATTTAGCTTGTTTTTAAAATTATAAATAATGAATTAATCAATATATCTGAGCTAGTTTTGTTGGGTAACTTTCCTGGAATTCATCAATACAGATCATGCTAGTCTCATTCTTGGGGTAATCCTACTACCTCCTAAGAGCTGAGATTACAGGTGTGTGTCCAATAAACTATCATTTATTTTCCAGTTACTTTCTCCCCTCATAAATGTCTAATTAAATGATTGTGTATTGCAGCAAATGTGAAATCAGCTAGCAAATGTAGCTCTTGCTTACAAGTAGATAATCAATGGGCTAGATTTTTTTTATTCTTCAGTCGGAAGTTAGTTAGGATTTTTGAGTTCGGATTACTTAAATTCAGGACACATTTTCAGTCCGGTGGTAGTATGGAGACTACTATATTTAAGTGATGCTATTATTACTTTTCTATAACAGAAATAATGTCCCAGAATGGTCTAGACAAATACAAATTAAGGAATAAAGTTTTCCTACACTCTCAGAGTATGTTCTTCTAGGCCACTGAGAACAGGTTATGGTCCTTATAGGGGAACTCAGTGCCTTGCTTTGTCACAGAGATAAACCTGGTTATCCAGTGTGGCTTTTAGGACCAGTTTGGGGTTTTCTAGAAGATAGTAGTTGTAATTTAAGGTTTCCCATGTTTGTACTTTGCCTACATGTACCTCTTGTATTTCTGGTACCTATCAAAGCCAGAAGTAGATGTCAGATTCCCTGCAACTGGAATAAAAGATGACTATGAGCTTCCATGTCAATGCTAGAAATCAACCCCAGGTCCCCAATAAAAGTCATCAATGGTTTTACTTGCTAAGCCTTTGCTACATCCCCTCAGTTTTTGCCCCCATTATAGGAAATCTGTTTGATCTTGTCTCCATTAGACTTTAGTGCTATTGTGTATTTAGTTGAGTTGTTTTTTGTTTTTGTTTTTGTTTTGCAACAGGCTCTCAGGTAGCTCAGACTGACCTTGAACACCTTTGAATACTTGAACTTATGATCCTTCTTCCATGTTTCAAGAAGTGCTGGGATTACAAGTGTGCACCACTAC